>NC_091983.1:247194908-247260998 GCF_044704955.1 Pristiophorus japonicus
CTCTCTCCCCCCCCCCCCTGACCCCAGCTCTCTCTCCCCCCCCTCTCACAGACCCCACAGCTCTCTCTTTCCCCCCCCCCCTCCCCCAGCCCCTCTCTCTCAACCCCTCTTCTCAGCCCTGCTCTCCCTCTCTCTCCCCCCCTCTCTCAGCCCAGCTCGCTCTCCCCCCCCTCCGCCAGCTCTCTCTCCCCCCTCTCTCAGACCCCAGCTCTCTCTCTCCCCTCTCACAGACCCCAGCTCTCTCTCCCCCTCTCACAGACCCCAGCTCTCTCTCCCCCCTCTCAGACCCCAGCTCTCTCTCCCCCCTCTCTCAGACCCCAGCTCTCTCCCCCCTCTCTCAGACCCCAGCTCTCTCTCTCCCCCCCCTCTCAGACCCCAGCTCTCTCTCCCCCACTCTCAGACCCCAGCTCTCTCTCCCCCTCTCTCACAGGCCCCAGCTCTCTCTCCCCCCTCTCACACAGACCCCAGCTCTCTCTCCCCGCCCTCTCTCAGACCCCAGCTCTCTCTCTACCCCCTCTCTGACCCCAGCTCTCTCTCCCCCCTCTCACAGACCCCAGCTCTCTCTCCCCCCACCCCCTCACAGACCCCAGCTCTCTCTCCCCCCCCTGTCAGACCCCAGCTCTCTCCCCCCCCTCTCACAGACCCCAGCTCTCTCTCCCCCCCCCCTCTCACAGACCCCATCTCGCCCCCCTCTCTCAGACCCCAGCTCCCCCTCCCCCTCTCACAGACCCCAGCTCTCTCTTTCCCCCCCCCCCTCTCTCAGACCCCAGCTCTCTCTCTCCCCCCCCCCTCTCTCAGACCCCAGCTCTCTCTCCCCCCTGTCAGACCCCAGCTCTCTCTCCCCCCCTCTCACAGACCCCAGCTCTCTCCCCCCCCCCTCACAGACCCCAGCTCTCTCTCCCCCCCCTCTCTCAGACCCCAGCTCTCTCTGCCCCCCCCCCCTCAGACCCCAGCTCTCTCTTCCCCCCCCTCTCTCACAGACCCCAGCTCTCTCTCTTCCCCCCCCTCTCAGACCCCAGCTCTCCGCTCCCTCCTCAGACACCAGCTCTCTCTCTCCCCCTCTCTGACCCCAGCTCTCTCTCCCCCCTCACACAGACCCCAGCTCCTCTCTCCCCCCCCTCACAGACCCCAGCTCTCTCCCCCCCCCCGCCTCTCACAGACCCCAGCTCTCTCTCCCCCCTCTCACAGACCCCAGCTCTCTCTCCCCCCCTCACAGACCCCAGCTCTCTCTCTCCCCCCCTCTCACAGACCCCAGCTCTCTCTCCCCCCCCTCTCACAGACCCCAGCTCTCTCCCCCCTCTCACAGACCCCAGCTCCCTACTTCCCCCACCTCTCACAGACCCCAGCTCTCTTCCCCCCCCCCCCCCTCACAGACCCCAGCTCTCCGCTCCCTCCTCAGACCCCAGCTCTCTCCCCCCCCCCCCTCTCTCTCTCTCTGACCCCAGCTCTCTCTCTACCCCCCTCACAGACCCCAGCTCTCTCCACCCCTCACAGACCCCAGCTCTCTCTCCCCCCCCCTCTCTCAGACCCCAGCTCTCTCTCCCCCCCTCTCACAGACCCCAGCTCTCTCTCCCCCCCCTCTCACAAACCCCAGCTCCCCCTCTCTCTCAGACCCCAGCTCTCTCCCCTCCCCCCCCCTCTCTGACCCCAGCTCCCTCTCCCCCCCCCTCTCACAGACCCCAGCTCTCTCTTCCCCCCGCTCTCTCTTCCCCCCCCCTCTCTCACAGACCCCAGCTCTCTCTCCCCGCCCTCTCTCTCCCCCCGCCTCTCTGACCCCAGCTCTCTCTCCCCCCCTCAGACCCCAGCTCTCTCTCTCCCCCTCTCACAGACCCCAGCTCTCTCTCTCCCCTCTCACAGACCCCAGCTCTCTCTCCCCCCCTTCTCTCACAGACCCCAGCTCTCTCCCCCCTTTCTCTCACAGACCCCAGCTCTCTCCCCTCTCACAGACCGCAGCTCTCTCTCCCCCCCCTCACAGACCCCAGCTCTCTCTCTCTCCCCTCTCACAGACCCCAGCTCTCTCTCCCCCCCCTCTCTCACACCAGCTCTCTCTCCCCCCCTCTCAGACCCCAGCTCTCTCCTCCCCGCTCTCGCAGGACCCCAGCTCTCTCTCTCCCCCCTTCTCTCAGACCCCAGCTCTCTCTTCCCCCCCCCCCTCTCACAGACCCCAGCTCTCTCTCCCCCCCTCTCACAGACCCCAGCTCTCTCTCCCCCCCTCTCACAGACCCCAGCTCTCTCTCTCCCCCCTTCTCTCAGATCCCAGCTCTCTCTCCCCCCCCCCCTCTCACAGACCCCAGCTCTCTTCCCCCCCCCCCTCTCACAGACCCCAGCTCTCTCTCCCCCCCTTCTCACAGACCCCAGCTCTCTCTCCCCCCCTCTCACAGACCCCAGCTCTCTCTCCCCCCCCTCTCACAGACCCCAGCTCTCTCTACCCCCCCTCTCACAGACCCCAGCTCTCTCCCCCCCCTCTCACAGACCCCAGCTCTCTCTCCCCCCCCCCTCTCAGACCCCAGCTCTCTCTGACCCCAGCTCTCTTCTTTCCCCCCCTCTCTCCTCCCCCCCTCACAGACCCCAGCTCTCTCCCCCCCCCTCTCTCTCAGACCCAGCTCTCTCTCCCCCCCACCACCCAGACCCCAGCTCTCTTCCCCCCCCCCTCTCACAGACCCCAGCTCTCTTCCCCCCCCCCCCCTCACAGACCCCAGCTCTCTTCCCCCCCCCCTCTCACAGACCCCAGCTCTCTCTCCCCCCACCACAGACCCCAGCTCTCTTCCCCCCCCCTCTCACAGACCCCAGCTCTCTTTCCCCCCCCTCTCACAGACCCCAGCTCTCTTTCCCCCCCCTCTCACAGACCCCAGCTCCTCTCTCCCCCCCACCACAGACCCCAGCTCTCTTCCCCCCCCCTCTCACAGACCCCAGCTCCTCTCTCCCCCCACCACAGACCCCAGCTCTCTTCCCCCCCCTCTCTCACAGACCCCAGCTCCTCTCTCCCCCCCACCACAGACCCAGCTCTCTCTCCCCCCACACAGACCCCAGCTCTCTCTCCCCCCTCTCACAGACCCCAGCTCTCTCCCCCCCCCCCCTCACAGACCCCAGCTCCTCTCTCCCCCCCACCACAGACCCCAGCTCCTCTCTCCCCCCCACCAGACCCCAGCTCCTCTCTCCCCCCCACCACAGACCCCAGCTCTCTCTCCCCTCCACCACAGACCCCAGCTCTCTCTCCCCCTCTCACAGACCCCAGCTCTCTCTCCCCCCTCTCTCTCCCCCCCTCACAGACCCCAGCTCTCTCTCTCCCCCCACCACAGACCCCAGCTCTCTCTCCCCCCCACCACAGACCCCAGCTCTCTCTTCCCCCCCAACACAGACCCCAGCTCTCTCTCCCCCCTCTCACAGACCCCAGCTCTCTTCCCCCCCCCCTCTCACAGACCCCAGCTCCTCTCTCCCCCCCACCACAGACCCCAGCTCTCTCTCCCCCCCCACCACAGACCCCAGCTCCTCTCTCCCCCCCACCACAGACCCCAGCTCTCTCTCCCCTCCACCACAGACCCCAGCTCTCCCCCCTCTCACAGACCCCAGCTCTCTCTCCCCCCCTCTCTCTCTCCCCCCCTCACAGACCCCAGCTCTCTCTCCCCCCCACCACAGACCCCAGCTCTCTCTTCCCCCCCACCACAGACCCCAGCTCTCTCTCCCCCCCACCACAGACCCCAGCTCTCTCTCCCCCCTCTCACAGACCCCAGCTCTCTCTCTCCCCCTTCTCTCACAGACCCCAGCTCTCTCTCTCTCCCCCCCCCCTCTCACAGACCCCAGCTCCTCTCTCCCCCCTCTCACAGACCCCAGCTCCTCTCTCCCCCCCTCACAGACCCCAGCTCTCTCTCTCTCCCCCCCCCCCCACCACAGACCCCAGCTCTCTCTTCCCCCCCCCCACCACAGACCCCAGCTCTCTCTCCCCCCCACCACAGACCCCAGCTCTCTCTCCCCCCCACCACAGACCCCAGCTCTCTCTCCCCCCTCTCACAGACCCCAGCTCTCTCTCTCCCCCTTCTCTCACAGACCCCAGCTCTCTCTCTCTCCCCCCCCCCCTCTCACAGACCCCAGCTCCTCTCTCCCCCCTCTCACAGACCCCAGCTCCTCTCTCCCCCCCCTCACAGACCCCAGCTCTCTCTCTCTCCCCCCCCCCCCTCTCACAGACCCCAGCTCTCTCTCCCCCCCCCCCCCCTCTCACAGACCCCAGCTCTCTCCCCCCCCCTCTCTCTCACAGACCCCAGCTCTCTCCCCCCCCCCTCTCTCTCACAGACCCCAGCTCTCTTTCCCCCCCCCGACAACCCTCATCAACCCCCCCCCCGCTCGAGCTTCGATTCCAACCGCCCCTCCCCACCACACAATGCCCCTCCCCCCTCCTATATACTCAACAAGTTAATAAGTTAGTGCACTCTGCCCTCAGTTACTAGTTAGCATCATTAGTTACTAAGTTGCCCCGTGGGCAGTGGGGAAGGTTGCTGAGTGTTGGTGGCGGGGGCTCTCACCTTGCGGGCGGTGTCCTGTCCTGTCCGCTCCGGCGCCGCGCTCTCCCTCTCTCGCTCTCTCTCTCTTTCTCTCACGCGCCGCCGGCCGCCATACCACCGCGGGGCACGCTGGGTATTCCCCACGTCACCTGGCCAGCCGCGCGCTGCGGACTGTACGTCACGAGGGGAATCCTTGGCTTGGCGCGGGTTGAGGGGAGGGGGTCTCCCCCTGCATTGCATCACCACTACCCCACAGACCATAAACTTGGTGCCAGATTTGGGGGCCAGATCTTTGAACAGTCTCTTCCTCAGGCCACCAAAGGCGCTGCTGGCTCACTGGAGGCGGTGTTGGACCTTATTGTCGGTGGCTGCTCTTGCTGACACCTGGGAGTCCCTGGCCAAAGACCGCCCTAAGTGGAGGAAGTGCATCCGGGAGGGCACTGAGCACCTCGAGTCTCATCGTCGAGAGCATGCAGAAATCAAGCGCAGGCAGCGGAAAGAGCGTGCTGGAAACCAGTTCTACCCATCCCTTTCCTTCAGCGACTATCTGTCCCACCTGTAACAGGGACTGTGGTTCTCGTATTGGACTGTTCCGCCACCTAAGGACTCATTTTTAGAGCAAGTCTTCCTCGATTCTGAGGGTCTGCCTATGATGATGATGATGATGATGATGTTGACATTAGGCTCCCGAGGTATGGAAAGTGATCCACGTTGTCCAAGGTCGCGCCGTGGAATTTGATGACTGGGGGGGGCGGGGCAGTGCTGTGTGACGGGGGCAGGTTGGTAAAGGATCTTTGTCTTACGGATGTTTAGTGTAAGCACCATGCTTTCGTACGCCTCGGTCAAGGTGTTGACAATGGCTTGGAGTTCAGCCTGAGTGTGCGCGTACTGTAGTTCGATGACAGACGATGGGGCGACCTTAAATCTAGCCTGGAGGCAATGTAGGTTGAACAGGTTCCCATTGCTCCTATAGTTTCGTTCCACTCCAGCGGGAAGCTTGGTCAGAGTGAGATGGAGCATTGCAACAAGGAAGATCAAGAAAAGCGCTCCTATATGGCTCAGAGATGTGGACTATATACAGCAGGCACCTCAAATCGCTGGAGAAATACCATCAGCGCTGTCTCCTGCAAGACCCTGCAAATCCACTGGGAGGATAGACGCTCCAATGTCAGTGTTCTCGATCAGGCCTACATCCCCAGCATCGAAGAACTGACCACACTCGACCAGCTCCATTGGACGGGCTTCATTGTCCACATGACCGACATGAGATTCCCTAAGCAAGTGCTCTACTCGGAACTCCTGCACAACAAGCGAGCCCCAGGTGGGCAGAAGAAACACTTCAAGGACACCCTTAAAGCCTCTTTCCGAAAGTGCGGTTCCCAGAATTGGGCACAATGCTCCAATTGAGGCCGAACTAGTGTTTTATAAAGATTCATCATAACTTCCTTGCTTTTGTACTCTATGCTTCTATTTATAAAGCCCAGGATCCAATATGCTTTTTAAACACTTTCTCAACCTGCCCTGCCACCTTCAACGACTTGTACAGATGTATCCCCAGATCTCTCTGTTCATGCACCCTCAGAGAGGCAGGTCGTAAGGTAGAGAGACTTAGAGTGGGAATTCCTAAGCATGCTGCTACCCAGCTGAACAAAGAACATAAGAACATAAGAAATAGGAGCAGGAGTAGGCCATTTAATACGATCATGGTTGATCCGATCATGGACTCAGGTCCACTTCCCTGCCTGCTCCCCCTAACCCCTTATTCCCTTATCTGTTAAGAAACTGTGTTTCTCTGTCTTAAATCTACTCAATGAACCAGCTTCCACAGCTCTCTGAGGCAGTGAATTCCACAGAATCACAATCCTCTGAGAGAAGAAATTCCTCCTCATCTCAGTTTTAAATGGGCGACCCCTTATTCTAAGATTATGCCTCCTATCAGTGGAAACATCCTCTCTGCATCCACCTTGTCAAGCCCCCTCATAATCTTATACGTTTCGATAAGATCACCTCTCATTCTTCTGAATCCCAATGAGTAGAGGCCCAACCTACTCAACCTTTCCTCATAAATCAACCCCCTCATCTCCGGAATCAACCAAGTGAACCTTCTCTGAACTGCCTCCAAAGCAAGTATATCCTTTCTTAAATACGGAAACCAAAACTACGCAGTATTCCAGTTCTGGCCTCACCTATACCATGTATAACTGTAGCAAAACTTCCCTGCTTTTATACTCCATCCCCTTTGCAATAAAGGCCAAGATTCCATTGGCCTTCCTGATCACTTGCTGTACCTGCACAATCTTTTGTGTTTCATGCACAAGTACCCCCAGGTCCCGCTGTACTGCAGCACTTTGCAATTTTTCTCCATTTAAATAATAACTTACTCTTTGATTTTTTTTTTCTGCTAAAGTGCATAACCTTACACTTTCTAACATTATACTCCATCTGCCAAATTTTTGCCCACTCACTTAGCCTGACTGTGTCCTTTTGCAGATTTTTTGTGACCTCACTCATTGCTTTTCCTCCCATCTTTGTATCGTCAGCAAACTTGGCTACATTACACTCAGTCCCTTCTTCCAAGTCATTAATTTAGATTGTAAATAGTTGGGGTCCCAGCACTGATCCCTGCAGTACCCCACTAGTTACTGATTGCCAACCCGAGAATGAACCATTTATCCTGAAGGCAGGAGAGGATGCACAACAGGAGCCAATGTAGGTCAGCAAAGGACAGGGATGTAGTGAGAGCAGGACAGTATGGGATAGAATATAGGCAGCACAGTTTTGGATGAGCTGAAATTTATGGAGGTTTGAAGGACAGCCTGATAAGTATTGGAATGGTTGTGTTTGTAGGTAACGAAAGCCTTGCTGGAGGAGGATTTCAGCAGCAGGGAGGGGTGGAGATTGGGTGATATTACGGCAGTGGAAGTAGGCTGTCTTGTGATGGAGGAGATATAGTATCCGAAGCTCGGCTCATGGTCAAATGAGGCTGACTGAGATTGCAGACAGTCTGGCTCCGCTGAAGACAGTGATAATATGTCCACTGACCCTAGTTATTTTGATGATGTAGCCAAGATGAGGATGAGGAAGCGAAGCGATTCCCAGACTCCTCCTGAGTTGAAGGTGCAGGGGGAAGAGAAACCTTACATAGAAATTCTAAGACTATGATCAGTTGGCGAGTGCAACCAAGCGAGAGTAGTCCCACTTAACTGGGCAACAAAGGAGAGGCTTTAGAGGATGATGGAATGTCAAGGAGGACAAGAAATGATCAAACACCACATTCACAGAGAATGCCTTTTATTATATGTAATGTAAAAACAGAAAATGCTGGAAATCTCAGCAGGTCAAGCAGCATCTGTGGAAAGAAACAGAGTTAACGTTTCGGCTCTGTGAAAAGTTTGAGATGTAACAGATTCTTAAGGAAGTGCAGGGGCAGTGAAAGGAGGAGGGGAGCAAAGAACAAAAGGGAAGGTCTGTGATTGGGTGTAAGGCAGAAAAGATTAAGAGACAAAAGGGATGATGGGCAAAAACGAGATGGTAATGGAACAAGTTAAGAAACAAACAATGAGTAAAATGGGGTGTGAATGGCTGAATCATCACCAGCTGGCATGGGAGAGAGAAACAAAAGGAGGGAGGGGGGTTTGTTTAAAAAAAAGGGAAAAATATGGTCTGAAATTGTTGATCTCGATGTTGAGTCCATGTTGAGTATTGTCGCTGAGAACATGCAGAAATCAAGCGCAGGCAGCGGAAGGAGCGTGTGGCAAACCAGGCTCCCTCCCCACCTCTGTCCGACCTGTGACAGAGACTGTGGTTCTCGTATTGGACTGTACAGCCACCTAAGAACTCATGCTAAGAGTGGAAATAAGTCTTTCTCGATTCCCAGGGACTGCCTGTGAGTTGAGTCCAGAAGGCTGTAAAGTGCCTAAACGAAAGTTGAGGTGCTGTTCCTTGAGCTTGACTTGAGCTTCATTGGAACAGTGTAGGAGGCCGAAGACGGGGATATCAGTGCAGGAGTGAAGCGGGGACTTAAAGTGACAGGCGACCGGAAGCTCGGGGTCATGCTTACAGACTGAATCCAGCGCCTGCAATATTTTGCTTTTGTATTAATGCCTTTTATCAGTTGGTTAGAGCCATTTCAGTGCTGTGGAAGGACAGGAACCTCATTGCAGGGACCAAACATGGAGTTGTAAATGAATTCAGCACAGATTTTGGCAATGTATTCAAGGCTTTGACGAGGAAAGGGATATTGGAGATGGGGCAGTACTTTTGAAGGACGTAGGAGTTAAGGAGTTTTTGAGAGTGATGTCCCACTCCAAAGCCTTGAGCACAACAATCCAGGCTGACACTCCAGTGCAGTGCTGAGGGAGCGCTGCACTGTCGGAGGTGCCGTCTTTCGAATGAGACATTTAACCAAAACCCTGTCTGCCCTCCCAGTCGATCATAAAAGATCCCATGGCACTATTCGAAAAAAGAACAAGGGGGTTCTCCCTAGTGTCCTGGCCAACATCCTTCAATCAACATCACCAAACAGATTATCAGGCCATTATCACCTTGCTATTTGTGGGGGCTTGCTGAACGCAAATTGGCTGCTGCGTTTCCTACATTCCAACAGTGACTACACTTCAAAAGTACTTCATTGGCTGTAAAGTGCTTTGGGACATTCCGAGGTCGTGAAAGACACCAAATAAATGTGTGGAGCCAGAAAGGGATATTGCACAGTCAGCCACATAAAAGGTTACTGCAAAAGATAAAAGTTCACGGTGTTGGGGGTAATATATTAACATGGATAGAGGATTGGCTAACTAAAAGAAAACAGAGAGTCGGGATAAATGGTTCTTTCTCTGGATGGCAACCAGTAACTAGTGGGGTGCCGCAGGGATCAGTGCTGGGACCCCAACTATTTACAATCTATATTAACGACTTGGAAGAAGGGACTGAGTGTAACGTAGCCAAGTTTGCTGACCATACAAATATGGGAGGCAAAGCAATGTGTGAGGAGGACACAAAACATCTGCAAAAGAACATAAACAGGCTAAGTGAGCTGGCAAAAATTTGGCAGAGGGAGTATAATGTTGGAAAGTGTGAGGTCATGCACTTTGGCAGAAAAAAATCAAACAGCAAGTTATTATTTAAATGGAGAAAGATTGCAAAGTGCTGCAGTACAGCGGGACCTGGGGATACTTGTGCATGAAACACAAAAGGATAGTATGCAGGTACAGCAAGTGATCAGGAAGGCCAATGGAATCTTGGCTTTTATTGCAAAGGGGTTGGAGTATAAAAACAGGGAAGTCTTGCTACAGTTATACAGTGTATTTGTGAGGTCACACCTGGAATACTACATGCAGTTTTGGTTTCCATATTTACAAAAGGATATATTTGTTTTGGAGGCAGTTCAGAGAAGGTTCACTAGGTTGATTCTGGGGATGAGGGGGTTGATTTATGAGGAAAGGTTGAGTAGGTTGGGCCTCTACTCATTGGAATTTAGAAGAATGAGAGGTGATCTTATCGAAACGTATAAGATTATGAGGGGGCTTGACAAGGTGGATGTAGAGAGGATGTTTCCACTGATAGGGGAGACTAGAACTAGAGGGCATGATCTTAGAATAATGGGCCGCCTATTTAAAACTGAGATGAGGAGAAATTTCTTCTCTCAGAGGGTTGTAAATTTGTGGAATTCGCTGCCTCAGAGAGCTGTGAAAGCTGGGACATTGAATAAGTTTAAGTCAGAAATAGACAGCTTCTTAAATAATAAGGGGATAAGGGTTTATGGGGAGCGGGCGGGGAAGTGGAGCTGATCAGATCAGTGGAGTCCATGATCAGATCAGCCATGATCTTATTGAATGGTGGAGCAGGCTTGAGGGGCCGTATGGCCTATTCCTGTTCCTATTTCTTATGTTCCCATGGACAACATGAGCTCACAGAAGGCATGGGGGAACTGAGAGAGAAATTAGAGAGACTTGGGGGTTCAGGAATAGCGCAGGGGTGCCCCGGAGGAAATGTTTGTCCTCGTGGGAAAGGGGAAGGGGAAAGCAGCAAAAGCAGTGGTCTCAGTGGATGGTCTCAGTCTTAGTGACAAAGAAGTCCATGAGCTCCTCACAATTTCATTCGTAAAAGTGGCATTGTCCAGTGAAGGGATAAAACTCCCACTTATTTGCAAGTGTGCAAGGGTTTCCAACACAAATGTGCAAGGATTCGCAACACAAGGGTGCAAGGGTTCCCAACACGTGTACAAGAGTTCCCAATACGTGTGCAAGGATTCGCAACACAAGTGTGCAAGGGTTCCAAACACATGTGCAAGAGTTCCCAATACATGTGCAAGGGTTCCCAACACAAGTGTGCAAGGGTGTCCAACACAATTGCAGGCACATACAGCGACTTGATTGGTCACACCATTAAATCATTACCTCATTGATTGCATCTACCTAAACGCACGCAGCATTCGAAATAAAGTAAATGAGTTCATGGCACAAATCATTACAAATGGGTATAATTTGGTGGCCATTACAGAAATGTGGTTGCAGGGTGGCCAAGACTGGGAATTAAACATACAGTGGTATCTGACGATTTGGAAAGATAGACAAGAAGGGAAAGGAGGTGGGGTCGCTCTGTTAATAAAGGATGATATCAGGGCAGTTGTGAGAGATGATATTGGCTCTAATGAACAAAATGTTGAATCATTGTGGGTGGTGATTAGAGATAGTAAGGGGAAAAAGTCACTGGTGGGCGTAGTTTATAGGCCCCCAAATAATAACTTCACGGTAGGGCGGGCAATAATCAAGGGAATAATGGAGGCATGTGAAAAAGGAACGGCAGTAATCATGGGGGATTTTAACCTACATATCGATTGGTCAAATCAACTCGCACCGGGTAGCCTGGAGGAGGAATTCATAGAATGCATATGGGATTGTTTCTTAGAACAGTATGTTACAGAACCTACAAGGGAGCAAGCTATCTTAGATCTGGTCCTGTGTAATGAGACAGGAAAAATAAACAATCTCCTAGTAAAAGATCCTCTCGGAATGAGTGATCACAGTATGGTTGAATTTGTAATACAGATTGAGGGTGAGGAAGTAGTGTCTCAAACGAGTATACTATGCTTAAACAAAGGGGACTACAGTGGGATGAGGTCAGAGTTGGCTAAAATAGACTGGAAACACAGACTAAACGCTGGCACAATTGAGGAACAGTGGAGGACTTTTAAGGAGCTTTCATAGTGCTCAACAAAAATATATTCCAGTGAAAAAGAAGGGCGGTAAGAGAAGGGATAACCAGCTGTGGATAACCAAGGAAATAAAGGAGAGTATCAAATTAAAAACCAATGCATAGAAGGTGGCCAAGGTTAGTGGGAAAATAGAAGATTGGGAAAACTTTAAACGACAGCAAAGAATGACTAAGAAAGCAATAAAGAAAGGAAAGATAGATTATGAAGGTAAACTTGCGCAAAACAAAAACGGATAGTAAAAGCTTTTACAGAAAAATAAAATGGAAAAGAGTGACTAAAGTAAATGTTGGTCCCTTAGAAGATGAGAAGGGGGATTTAATAATGGGAAATGTGGAAATGGCTGAGACCTTAAACAATTATTTTGCTTCGGTCTTCACAGTGGAAGACACAAAAACCATGACAAAAATTGCTGGTCACAGGAATGTGGGAAGGGAGGACCTTGAGACAATCACTATCACTAGGGGGGTTGTGCTGGACAGGCTAATGGGACTCAAGATAGACAAGTCCCCTGGTCCTGATGAAATGCATTCCAGGGTATTAAAAGAGATGGCGGAAGTTATAGCAGATGCATTCGTTATAATCGACCAAAATTCTCTGGACTCTGGGGAGGTACCAGCGGAATGGAAAACAGCTAATGTAACGCCTCTGTTTAAAAAAAGGGGCAGACAAAAGGCAGGTAACTATAGACCGGTTAGTTTAACATCTGTAGTGGGGAAAATGCTTGAAGCTATCATTAAGGAAGAAATAGCGGGACATCTAGATAGGAATAGTGCAATCAAGCAGACGCAACATGGATTCATGAAGGGGAAATCATGTTTAACTAATTTACTGGAATTCTTTGAGGATATAATGAGCATGGTGGATAGAGGTGTACCGATGGATGTGGTGTATTTAGATTTCCAAAAGGCATTCAATGAGGTGCCACACAAAAGGTTACTGCAGAAGATAAAGGTACGCGGAGTCAGAGGAAATGTATTAGCATGGATAGAGAATTGGCTGGTGAACAGAAAGCAGAGAGTCGGGATAAATGGGTCCTTTTCGGGTTGGAAATCGGTGGTTAGTGGTGTGCCACAGGGATCGGTGCTGGGACCACAACTGTTTACAATATACATAGATGACCTGGAAGAGGGGACAGAGTGTAGTGTAACAAAATTTGCAGATGACACAAAGATTAGTGGGAAAGCGGGTTGTGTAGAGGACACAGAGAGGCTGCAAAGAGATTTAGATAGTTTAAGCGAATGGGCTAAGGTTTGGCAGATGGACTACAATGTCGGAAAGTGTGAGGTCATCCACCTTGGGGAAAAAAAACAGTAAAAGGGAATATTATTTAAATGGGGAGAAATTACAACATGCTGCGTTGCAGAGGGACCTGGGGGTCCTTGTGCATGAATCCCAAAAAGTTAGTTTGCAGGTGCAGCAGGTAATCAGGAAGGCGAATGGAATGTTGACCTTCATTGCGAGAGGGATGGGGTACAAAAGCAGGGAGGTCCTGCTGCAACTGTATAGGGTATTGGTGAGGCCGCACCTGGAGTACTGCATGCAGTTTTGGTCACCTTATTTAAGGAAGGATATACTAGCTTTGGAGGGGGTACAGAGACAATTCACTTGGCTGATTCCGGAGATGAGGGGGTTACCTTATGAGGATAGATTGAGTAGACTGGATCTTTACTCGTTGGAGTTCAGAAGGATGAGGGGTGATCTTATAGAAACATTTAAAATCATGAAAGGGATAGACACGATCGAGGCAGAGAGGTTGTTTCCACTGGTCGGGGAGACTAGAACTAGGGGGCACAGACTCAAAATACGGGGGAGCCAATTTAAAACCGAGTTGAGAAGGAATTTCTTCTCTCAGAGCGTTGTGAATCTGTGGAATTCTCTGCCCAAGGAAGCAGTTGAGACTAGCTCATTGAATGTATTCAAGTCACAGATAGATTTTTAACCAATAAGGGAATTAAGGGTTATGGGGAGCGGGCGGGTAAGTGGAGCTGTGTCCACAGCCAGATCAGCCATGATCTTGTTGAATGGCGGAGCAGGCTCGAGGGCTAGATGGCCTACTCCTGTTACTAATTCTTATGTTCTTATGTTATTAGCACTGAAAATGAAGGGAAGGTTCCCTTGAAATGTATGTAGCAGTGTGAAAGATCCAGGGTAATGTTGCAATCAATACATGCAGTTGTCATGGAACGCTTCCAACCAGCCCAGGATTGTCCCAGTGTCTTAGTTCAGAGACCGGGGCCCAAAATTGATGAAAGCTAAGTTCTGCCCAAGTGCCAGCCAAAGGACCGCTGAGATCCTGACCGTACTTTGGGCGGAAGTTTCGTGGAAAAATCTGGAAAAGACCGCCCAGCGGCAAAAATGGGACTTATGCACCGATTCTGGGCGACAGTGGGTGGGAATACCGCCGAGGATTGAGTCGGGCCCATAGCGGGGGGTGGCTGATCAAATAAAACATTTTCAAAACATTAAAAAAAATATTAGAAATCCTTCCGGGGACCCCATCCACCTGAATCCCTGCAAAAACAATAAAGAAAAGTGGACAAACCTCTTTTTGCAGGTCTTCGTACTTACCAGTGAGGTTAGACCTGCCTCCACACGGCGGTCTTTTCCCCTGCTGCAGCGGAGGACCACCCAGACCAACCTGGGGACGCAACAGGCAAAGGCAGAAAATTAGTAAGCGAGTTTGAAAAGCAAAGGAAACAAAGGCTGGAAAATAGACAACAAGGGAGTTTGACAGTGCTAAATGGCATATACTTCAATGCAAGGCGTCTGGGGAATAAGGCAGATGAGCTGAGGGCACAGATAGACACTTGGGAGTATGATATTATAGCTATTACTGAGACATGGCTGAAAGAAGGGCAGGTATGGCAGCTCAACATTCAGATAGAGAGGGGGATAAAACAGGAGAGGGGGTCGCAATATTGATTAAAGAAACAATTACAGCTGTGAGGAGGGACGATATGAGGCTATCTGGATTGAACTGAAGAATAAAAAAGGGGCAATCACACTGCTGGGAGAGTACTATAGAGCCCCAAACAATCAGGGAGATAGAAGAGCAAATATGTAGGCACATTTCCGATAAGTGCAAAAACAATAGAGCAGTAAGAGTTGGGGATTTCAACTAACCTAATATTGACTGGAATTGAATTAGAGTGTAAGGTATAGAGGGAGCAGAATCCTTAAAATGTAATCGGGAGTACATTTTTAGCCAATACGTAACAAGCCTGACAAGAGAGGGAGCGGTTCTGGAAGGGGTATCAGTGGTGTTGGCAATCACATTTAGGATAGTTAGGGAAAAGGATAAAGATAGACCAGGAATAAAAGTTCTCAATTGGGAAAAGCATATTTTGCTAAGCAGAGATGTGATTTAGCCAAAGTGGACTGAAAACAGCTACTTGATGGTAAATCAGTGTCAAAGCAGAGGGAGGCATTCAAAGAGGAGATCCTGAGAGTTCAGAGAAAGTACGTTCCCTTAAAGATAAAGGGTGGGACGAAGAAATCAAAGCCTCCTGGTTGTCAAGGGGCATACAGGGTAGGATAAAGAAAAGAAGGGAGGCTTATGACAGATACCGAGAGCTCAATACTGCAGAAACCCAAGAGGAGTATAGAAATTAAAAAATAAATTTGGAAAGCAAAGAGAGGGCATTAAAAAATATTGGCAAGTAAAATCAAGGAAACCCAAAAATGTTTTTGAAATACATTCAGAGTAAAAGGATAACGAAAGAAAGAATAACATCTATTAGGGGCATAAAGGTAACCTGTGTGTGGAGGTGGAAGACGTGGGTATAGTTCTTAATGAATATTTTGTGACTGTTTTCACAAAAGAGAAAAACCATGCAGACATTGCAGTCAGGGAAGAGGAGTGTGAAATATTAGATGAAATAAACATGGTGAGAGAGAAAGTATTAAGGGGATTAGCATCTTTGTAAGTGGATCAATCCCCAGGCCCGGATGAAATGTATCCCAAGCTGTTAAGAGAAGTAAGAGAGGAAATAGCAGAGGCTCTGACCATCATTTTCCAATCCTCTCTGGCTATAAATGTGGTGCCGGAGGACTGGAGAACTGCTAACATTGTACGGTTGTTTGAAAAGGGAGAAAGTGATAGACTGAGTAATTACAGGCCAGTCAGCCTAAGCTCGGTGGTTGGAAAATTATTAGAAAAAATTATGAGGGATAGGATAAATCTCCATTTAGAAAGACACGGATTAATCAAGGACAGTCAACATGTATTTTTTAAGGGAAGGTCGTGTCTGACTAACTTGATTGAAATTTTTGAGGAGGCAGATGGAGTATAATGTTGGAAAGTGTGAGATCATGCACTTTGGCAGAAAAAAATCAAAGAGCAAGTTATTATTTAAATGGAGAAAGATTGCAAAGTGCTGCAGTACAGCGAGACCTGGGGATACTTGTGCATGAAACACAAAAGGATAGTATGCAAGGACAACAAGTGATCAGGAAGGCCAATGGAATCTTGACCTTTATTGCAACGGGGATGAAGTATAAAAGCAGGGAAGTCTTGCTACAGTTATACAGGGTATTGGTAAGGCCACACCTGGAATACTGCGTGCAGTTTTGGTTTCCATATTTACGAAAGGATATACTTGCTTTGGAGGCAGTTCAGAGAAAATTCACTAGGTTGATTCCGGAGATGAGGGGGTTGACTTTTGAGGAAAGGTTGAATGGGTTGGGCATCTACTTATTGGAATTCAGAAGAATGAGAGGTGATCTTATCGAAATGTATAAGATTATGAGGGGGATTACAAAGTGGATGCAGAGAGGATGTTTCCACTGATAGGATAGGCTAGAACTAGAGAGCATAATCTTAGAATAAAGGGCCGCCCATTTAAAACTGAGATGAGGAGAAATGTTTTCTCTCAGAGGGTTGTAAATCTGTGGAATTGACTGCCTCAGAGAGCTATGGAAACTGCAACATTGAATAAATTTAAGACAGAAATAGATATTTTTTTAACGATAAGGGAATAATGGGTTATGGGGAGCGGGCAGGGAAGTGGACCTGAGTCCATGATCAAATCAGCCATGATCGTATTAAAAGTCGGAGCAGGCTCAAGGAGCTGTATGGCCTACTCCTGCTCCTATTTCTTATAGAAACATAGAAAATAGGTGCAGGAGCAGGCCATTCAGCCCTTCTAGCCTGCACCGCCATTCAATGAGTTCATGGCTGAACATGAAACTTCAGTACACCCTTCCTGCTTTCTCGCCATAACCCTTGATCCCCCGAGTAGTAAGGACTTCATCTAACTCCCTTTTGAATATATTTAGTGAATTGGCCTCAACTACTTTCTGTGGTAGAGAATTCCACAGGTTCACCACTCTCTGGGTGAAGAAGTTTCTCCTCATCTCGGTCCTAAATGGCTTACCCCTTATCCTCAGACTGTGACCCCTGGTTCTGGACTTCCCCAACATTGGGAACATTCTTCCTGCATCTAACCTGTCTAAACCCGTCAGAATTTTAAACGTTTCCATGAGGTCCCCTCTCATTCTTCTGAACTCCAGTGAATACAAGCCCAGTTGATCCAGTCTTTCTTGATAGGTCAGTCCCGCCATCCCGGGAATCAGTCTGGTGAATCTTCTCTGCACTCCCTCAATAGCAAGAATGTCCTTCCTCAAGTTAGGAGACCAAAACTGTACACAATACTCCAGTTGTGGCCTCACCAAGGCCCTGTACAACTGTAGCAACACCTCCCTGCCCCTGTACTCAAATCCCCTCGCTATGAAGGCCAACATGCCATTTGCTTTCTTAACCGCCTGCTGTACCTGCATGCTAACCTTCAATGACTGATGTACCATGACACCCAGGTCTCGTTGCGCCTTCCCTTTTCCTAATCTGTCACAAGGGGGGGGTTGATGATGTGCATATGATGAAGTGTATATGGATTTTAGCGAAGCTTTTGATAAGGTCCCACATGGCAGACTGGTCACAAAAGTAAAAGCCCACGGGATCCAGGGCAAAGTAGCAAGTTGGATCCAAAATTGGCTCAGAGGCAGGAAGCAAATGGTAATGGTTGACGGGTGTTTTTGTGACTGGAAGGCTGTTTCCTGAGGGGTTCCGCAGGGCTCAGTACTAGGTCCCTTGCTTTTTGTGGTATATATCAATAATTTAGAGTTGACTGTAGGGGGTATGATTAAGAAGTTTGCAGATGATCCAAAATTGGCAGTGTGGTTGATAATGAAGAAGAAAGCTGTAGACTGCAGGAAGATATCAATTGTCTGGTCAGGCGGGTGGAACAGTGGCAAATGGAATTCAATCTGGAGAAGTGAGAGGTAATGCATTTGGAGAGGGCTAACAAGGCAAGGGAAAATACACAATAAATGGTAGGACACTGAAAAGTGTAGAGGAACAAAGGGACCTTGGAGTGCATGTCCACAGATTCCTGAAGGTAGCAGGCCAGGTAGATAAGGTTAAGAAGAGATATGGGATACTTGCCTTTATTAGTCAAGGCATAGAATATAAGAACAGGGAGTTAATGCTTGAACTGTATAAAACTCTACTTAGCCCACAGCTAGAGGACTGTGTGCAGTTCTGGTCACCATATTACAGGAAGGATGTGATTGCACTAGAGAGGGTACAGAGGAGATTTACGAGGATGATGTCTGGACTGGAGAATTTTAGCTATGAGGAAAGATTAGGTTTGTTTTCTTTGGAACAGAGGAGGCTGAGGGAAGACCTAATTCAGGTGTATACAATTATGAAGGGCCTAGATAGAGTGGATAGGAAGGACCTACTTCCCTTAACAGAGGGATCAATAACCAGGGGCATAGATGTAAAGTAAGTGGAAGGAGGTTTAGATGGGATTTGAGGAGAAATCTTTTCACCCTGAGGGTGGTGGGGGTCTGGAACTTGCTGCCTGAAAGGGTGGTAGAGGCAGAAACCCTCACCACATTTAAAAAGTACTTGGATGTGCACTTGAAGTGCCGTAACCTGTAGGGCTACGGACCAAGAGCTGGAAAGTGGGATTAGGCTGGATAGCTCTTTGTCAGCCGGCGCGGACACGATGGGCCGAATGGCCTCCTTCTGTGCTGTAAATTTCTATGATTCACATGGAGTGAATCAAATTGGCTGAAAATTGGCATCTGTGATGGTGGATGTTATGTATTGAATAAAGACTCTGACCAGATATTGTGAGATCAAAGTAAGGTGTGACCGTAGTCCTTTATTGCAGGTCTCCAGAGTGCCTCTCCAGCCTGTGAGGCCTCCTTATGTACAGGTGCTCCCAAGGGATTGTGGGATCCCTTAAGACTCCAGGGGATGAGCCCTCTGATGGTTAAACAAGGTATTTACAGGTTTACCTATATAACAACACACCACCCCCCCCCCTCGCCCCCAAAGTCAATAGTGTAACTATTTACAATGTGAGTCGATCTGGGTTGATCTTTTCCCTGGTTGATCGTCTCAGTACAAATGCTGGTTTTGGTGAGTCGTTTGTTGGGCCCTCGCTGGGCTGCTGTGTAGCTGGCCTTGGCGTGGTGAGTCCTGCTGGGCTGCTGCGGGTGATGGGTTCTGCTTCGTGGTCAACCGCTGGGTCGGTTGCCACTGGTGTGTGTGTTGGAGGGTCAAAAAGGTAGAATCTATTGTGTGTTGCTCTGGATAGTCCGTGAATCTGAGTTTGGTTTGGTCCAAGTGTTTCCTGCAGGTGAGTCTATTTGAAAGTTTAACCAGAAACACCCTACTCCCCTCTTTCACCACGACAGTGCTGGGAAGCCACTTGGGACCTTGTCCATAGTTCAACACAAATACAGGATCATTAATCTCGATTTCGCGTGACACATTTGCGCTATCATGATATGTATTCTGTTGAAGCCGCCTGCTCTCTACCTGTTCGTGTAGATCAGGATGGACTAACAAGAGCCTTGTCTTAAGTGCCCTTTTCATGAGCAGTTCAGCGGAGGGAGCCCCAGTGAGCGAGTGGGGTCTTGTGCAGTAACTAAGCAGGACTCGGGATAGGCGAGTCTGCAGTGAGCCTTCAGTTACCTTCTTCAAGCTCTGCTTGATTGTTTGCACTGCTCTCTCTGCCTGACCATTGGACACTGGTTTAAACGGGGCAGATGTGACATGTTTGATCCCATTACGGGTCATGAACTCTTTGTACAGGGCACTGGTGAAGCACGGTCCATTGTTACTCACAAGGACATCAGGCAGGCTGTGCGTGGCAAACATGGCCCGCAGGCTTTCAAAGGTGGCAGCTTGCCATCATTATCTCACAATCAATCCATTTGGAGTACACATCTACAACCACTAGGAACATTTTTCCCAAGAACGGGCCTGCATAGTCGACATGGACCCTAGACCACGGTTTGGAGGGCCAAGACCATAAACTTAGTAGCGCCTCCCTGGGTGCATAGCTTAACTGTGAACATGTGTTACATTTGTGCACGCAGGACTCTAAGTCTGCATCGATACCGGGCCACCACACGTGGGATCTGGCTATCGCTTTCATCATTACGATGCCTGGGTGGGTACTGTGGAGGTCACTAATGAAAGTGTCCCTGCCCTTTTTTGGCACCACTACCCGATTACCCCATAGGAGGCAGTCTGCCTCTATGGATATTTCATCTCTGCGCCGCTGGTATGGCTTTATTTATTCCTGCATTTCTAACGGGATACGAAACCAACTCCCGTGGATCACACAGTTTTTTTACTAAAGACAGTAAGGGGTTCTGGCTCCTCCAGGTTCTATTCTATCAGGCGGTAACAGGTGATTGCTCACTCTCGAGTGCTTCAATTACCATGACTAAATCTGCGGGCTGTGCCATCTCCACCCCTGTGGTGGGCAATGGTAGCCTACTGAGAGCATCGGCGCAGTTTTCTGTGCCTGGCCTGTGACGGATGGCGTAGTTGTATGCGGACTACGTAAGCGCCCATCTCTGGATGCGGGCTGATGCATTCGTATTCATCCCCTTACTTTCAGAAAAGAGGGATATCAGTGGCTTATGGTCGGTTTTCAATTCAAATTTGAGCCCAAACAAATATTGATGTATTTTTTTTACCCCATAAACATTCTGTAGGCCCTCTCAGCCTTAGACAGACTTCTGGATGCATAAGCAACCGGTTGCAATATCCCAGATTCATTGCTTGTTGCAATACACACCTGACACCGTATGACGACACGTCACATGCTAGAACCAAACGCTTGCAAGGATCATACAACACAAGCAATTTGTTTGAGCATAACAGTTTTCTAGCTTTTACAAAGGCTTTTTCTTGGCGCTTACCTCATACCCATTCATCTCCTTTACACAATAAAGAGTGCAGTGGTTCTAACAGTGTGCTAAGACCCGGGAAGAAGTTACCAAAGTAGTTCAGGAGTCCAAGAAATGACCGCAGCTCTGTCACGTTCTGTGGCCTCGGTGCGTTCTCAATTGCCTCCGTCTTTGAATCGATGGGCCTGATGCCATCTGCCGCGATTCTTCTCCCCAGGAACTCCACTTCAGGCACCA
Organism: Pristiophorus japonicus; assembly: GCF_044704955.1. Taxonomy (NCBI): domain Eukaryota; kingdom Metazoa; phylum Chordata; class Chondrichthyes; family Pristiophoridae; genus Pristiophorus; species Pristiophorus japonicus. The sequence continues at coordinate 247,216,074 of NC_091983.1, forward strand.
GGAAAACACACTTCGAGCATTTTAACCTGAGCCCCACATGATTATGCCGACTAAGAACCTCCTCCAGGTTCTCCAGGTGCTCGACGGTGTCCCAACCTGTAACCAAGATGTTGTCCTGGAAGACCACGGTGTGTGGGACCGACTTCAGTAAGCTTTCCATGTTCCTCTGGAATATCGCCGTGGCTGATCGAATCCCAAACGGGCATCTGTTGTAAATGAAGAGACCTTTGTGCATGTTGATGCAGGTGAGGCCCTTCAGCTCCTGTATCATGTAGGCCGAGGTCAAATCCAGCTTTGTGAACGTTTTTCCTCCCGCCAGTGTCGCAAAGAGGTCGTCTGCCTTTGGTAGTGGGTATTGGTCCTGCAGGGAAAAACGATTGATAGTTACTTTGTAATCACCACAGATTCTGATGGTGCCGTCTTCCTTCAGGAGTGGAACAATCGGACTGGCCCACTCGTTGAATTCGATCGGCGAAGTGATACCTTCTCGTTGCAGCCAGTCCTCGATCTCCACCTTCTCTCTCATCATGTACCATACTGCTCTCGCTTTGTGATGCATGGGCCGTGCCCCGGAATCAGGTGGATCTGCACTTTTGCTCCTTGGAACTTCCAGATGCCTGGTTCGAACAGCGAGGAGAACTTGTTTAGGGCCTGGGCACATGAAGTGTCGTCGACGGACGAGAGCGTTCGGACGTCGTACCAGTTCCAGCGTATCTTCGCCAGCCAGCTCCTGCCGAGCAGCGTGGGGCCATTGCCCAGTACCACCCAGAGTGGTAACTTGTGCACCGCTCCATCGTAGGAGGCCTTTACAGTAGCACTGCCGATTACAGGAATCAATTCCTTTGTGTACATTCTCAGTTTAGTATGAATGGGAGTCAGGACTGGCCTTAAGGCCTTGCTGCATCACAATTTGGCGAAAGTCTTTTTGCTCATTATGGACTGGCTCGAGCCCGTGTCCAGCTCCATTGATACTGGGAGTCCATTTAATTCAAACTTCAGCATTTTCGGGGCACACTTTGTGGTAAATGTGTACACCCCATATACCTCTGCCTCCTCGGTCTGAGGCTCTGGTTCGTCGTGATCCACCATGGATCTGTCCTCATCTGCAACATGGTGGTTTACAGGATTAGCAGGATTTGCAGCTCACCTGCACATACGTTGGAGGTGTCCCATTGTTCCACAGCTCTTGAAAACGTATCCTTTGAAGCGGCATGAATGGAAACGATGATCACCCCCGCAGCGCCAACAAGGTGTTAATGGCCTTGCATTCACCACCCTTGATGGTGGACTCTGAGACATCTGCGGACGTGCTGCTGCAGGCATGTGAGGCCTGCCCTGTACATTGTGATTCGAAAACAACATCGTTTTGTTCACAGTACTTGCAGCAGCACTCATGTGCTGAGAGATTTGTTTGGTATTGTCACTGGTGTCGATGAATGCCTGGGCTATCGCTATGGCTTTACTCAAGGTTGTGGTCTCTACAGTCAAAAATTTGCGAAGTATTACTTCATGGCCAGTGCCAAGTGCAAAGAAGTCCCTGAGCATGTGCTCCAAGTGTCCTTCAAATTCGCAATGTCCTGCAAGGCGTCTTAGCTCGGCGACGTAGCTCCTGGCCTTCAGACCTCTTGTACGTGTAGAACCGGTACCTCGCCATCAGAACGCTTTCCTTCGGGTTTAGATGCTCCCGGAGCAATGTGCACAAATCATCGTACGACTTCTCTGTGGGTTTCGCTGGAGCAAGCAGATTTTTCATGAGGCCATACGTTGGTGCCCCGCAAACGATGAAGTGGATCGCCCTTCGTTTGGCAGCGTTCGCTTCTCCTTCCAGCTTGTTGGCCGCGAAGTATTGGTCGAGCCGCTCCACGAAGGTTTCCCAATCATCTCCCTCCAAAAATTTCTCCAAGCTGCCCACTGTTCTCTGCATCGTTGCAGTGGGGTTCGTCATCCCATCCTCGTCGCCAGTTGTTATGTATTAAATAAAGAGTCTGACCAGATACTCTGAGCTCAAAGTAAAGTGTGACCGTAGTCCTTTATTACAGGTCTCCAGAGTGCCTCTCCAGCCTGTGAGGCCTCCTTATATACAGGTGCTCCCAAGGGATTCTGGGATCCCTTGGGACTCCAGGGGATGAGCCCTCTGGTGGTTAAACAAGGTATTTACAGGTTTACATATATAACAGTGAAGACCTAATTGGCTGAAGAAGTATATCTTTATGTAGATTAATAACCTCTGTGTAATCACATTCAACAGTCCCCAGTCTGACATTGCACCTCTCACTAGTACTGTCTCCAATTCAAAAAGTGCTTAATTGGCTGTAAAGCACTTTGAGACATCCTGAGATCGTGACATTACATCTCTCCTCAATGCTCTCTACATTCACCACCCCCAGTGCAGTTATTAATATATTTAGTACTGTGCATAATGTGTTTTAGTATTTGTGCAACATATATTGGGACTGTGTGTAATGTATTTTAGTACTGTGTATAATATATTTTGGTACCGTGTGTAATGTATTTTAGTACTATTTCTGACATATTTTATAATTGTGTGCAACATATTTTAAAACTGTATGTAACAAATTTTAGGTTTGGGGGTAACATTTTAGCAATGTGTCTAACATATTTGTGTAACATATTTTACAACTTATATGCCGATAGTGCCTTTAATGGAGTAGAATATTCCAAGACGCTTCACAGAAGCGTAATCAGACAAACAAAATTGGCATCAAGCCAAAGAAGGAGACATTAGGTCAGATGACTAAAAGCTTGATCAAAGAGGTAAGTTTTAAGAGGCGTCTTAAAGGAGGCGAGAGATAGGAGAGCTGGAATGGTTTAGAGAGGGCATTCCAGAGTTTAGGGCCTCGATGGCTGGTGGCCAGGCTGCCAATGGTGGGGGGGCAGGGGGGGTGGGGGCGAAAGAAGTCGGTGATGCACAAGAGGTCAAAATTGGAGGACCACAGAATTGTCGCAGGGTTGTGTGCTGGAGGATGTTACCAAGATCTGGAAGGGTGAACATGAGGATGAGAATTTTAAAATCAAGGGGTTGGTGGGCTGGAAGCCAGGGTAGATCAGCGAGCACTGAGGTGATGGATGAGTGGGACGTGGTGAGAGTTAGGATACAGGCAGTTTTGGATGAGATTATGTTTATGGAGGGTGGAGGGTGGAAGGTGAGAGGTCCGCTAATAGAGTATTGGAATAGTCGAGTCTGGAGGTAACAAAAGTATGGATGAGGGTTCAGCAGCAGGTGGGCTGAGGCAGGAGTGGAAATGGGCGATATTATGGAGGTGGAAGTAGGCGGTCTGAGTGGGTGAAATGAGGTCGAAAGCTCAAACTCAGAGTCAAACAGGATGCCGAGATTGTAACCAGTCTGGTTCAGCCTGAGACATTAGTTAGAGAGGGGATGGGAATGGAGTTTGTGGGGCGGGGGGAAAGATAATGGCTTTGGTCTATCCACTATTTAATTGGAGAAAATATTAGCTCTTCTCAGACAAGTGACACTACAAAGAGCGGGAGTCAACCAGAGCAGCGGGACACCAAACACCGGGAGAGAGGGAGGAACGGGACACCAAACACCGGGAGAGTGGGAAAGCGGGACACCAAACACTGGGAGAGTGGGAGGAACGGGACACCAAACACCAGGAGAACGGGAGGAATGGGACACCAAATACCAGGAGAGCAGGACACCAAACACTGGGAGAGTGGGAGAGCAGGACACCAAACACCGGGAGAGTGAGACACCAAACACCAGGAGAGTGGGAGAAACGGGACACCAAACACCGGGAGAGTGGGACACCAAACACCGGGAGAGTGGGAGAGTGGGACACCAAACACCAGGAGAGCGGGACACCAAACACCGGGAGAGTGAGACACCAAACACCGGGAGAGTGGGAGGAACGGGACACCAATCACCGGGAGAGTGGGAGAGTGAGACACCAAACACCGGGAGAGTGGGAGGAACGGGACACCAAACACCAGGAGAGCAGGACACCAAACACTGGGAGAGCGGGAGAGTGAGACACCAAACACTGGGAGAGAGGGAGGAACGGGACACCAAACACCGGGAGAGTGAGAGAGTGAGACACCAAATACCGGGAGAGTGGGAGGAATGGGACACCAAACACCAGGAGAGCGGGACACCAAACACTGGGAAAGCGGGAGGAACAGGACACCAAACACTGGGAGAGCGGGAGACCAAACACTGGGAGAGCGGGAGGAACGGGACACCAAACACCGGGAGAGTGGGAGGAACGGGACACAAAACACCAGGAGAGCGGGACACCAAACACCAGGAGAGCAGGAGGAACGGGACACCAAACACCGGGAGAGCGGGAGGAACGGGACACCAAACACCGGGAGAGTGGGAGGAACAGGAAACCAAACACCGGGAGAGCGGGAGGAACGGGACACCAAACACCAGGAGAGTGGGACACCAAACACCGGGAGAGCGGGAGGAACGGGACACCAAACACCAGGCGAGTGAGAGGAACGGGACACCAAACACCGGGAGAGCGGGAGGAACGGGACACCAAACACCGGGAGAGTGGGAGAAACAGGACACCAAACACCAGGAGAGTGGGAGAAACGGGACACCAAACACCAGGAGAGTGGGACACCAAACACTGGGAGAGTGGGAGAGTGGGACACCAAACACCGGGAGAGCAGGAGGAACGGGACACCAAACACCGGGAGAGAGGGACACCAAACACTGGGATAATGGGACACCAAACACCGGGAGGAACGGGACACCAAACACCAGGAGAGCGGGAGGAACGGGACACCAAATACCGGAAGAGTGGGAGAGTGAGACACCAAACACCGGGAGAGTGAGACACCAAACACCGGGAGAGTGGGAGGAACGGGACACCAAACACCGGGAGAGTGGGAGGAACGGGACACCAAACACCGGGAGAGCGGGACACCAAACACTGGGAGAGCGGGACACCAAACACCGGGAGAGCGGGAGGAACGTGACACCAAACACCAGGAGAGCGGGACACCAAACACTGGGAGAGCGGGACACCAAACACCGGGAGAGTGGGAGGAACGGGACACCAAACACTGGGAGAGCGGGACACCAAACACTGGGAGAGCGGGAGGAACGTGACACCAAACACCAGGAGAGCGGGACACCAAACACTGGGAGAGCGGGACACCAAACACCGGGAGAGCGGGAGAGTGGGACACCAAACACCGGGAGAGCGGGAGGAACGGGACACCAAGCACCGGGAGAGAGGGAGAGTGGGACACCAAACACCAGGAGAAAGGGAGGAACGGGACACCAAACACCGGGAGAGCGGGAAAGTGGGCCACCAAACACCGGAAGAGCGGGAAAGTGGGCCACCAAATACCAGGAGAGTGGGTGGAACGGGACACCAAATACCAGGAGAGCGGGACACCAAACATCAGGAGAGTGAGAGAACGGGACACCAACACCAGGAGAGCGGGACACCAAATATCAGGAGAGTGAGAGAACGGGACACCAACACCAGGAGAGAGGGAGGAGGTGACACCAGTTATGTATATAATGACTCAAAAGACTTGTTACTGTAAATTCACTCAGGTGTGAACCTGGTCCACTTTATTCGTGCCCAAAAGTGACTACAAGACATGGTACCAGCACTTATATACCAGGGCCCGCACACACGCGCGTACAGCCCGATGACCTCCGACAGTGACGCCCTCTGGTGTCCAGTGACCCCAAGCATCAATACATGACAACATCCCCTTCAAGATCTTAGTATCAGTCTCTTTACAAATTAAGATGGTCTGGGGCTTTCCGCTCACAAGTTGATCGTCTCAGTTCAACTCCCGTTCTGAGCGAGCGTTCTGAGTCAGTTATGACTGGAGGCTGAGTAGCCGATCTGATGGGAGTGGTAATGACCATGTCAGAAACTGAAAGTCCAGGCTCGGTAATGACAGCAAAGTCCTCTGATGAATGACCATTGGTTGGTTGGTCACTGACAGCATCTTGCTCAAGCGGTTCCAGTTCATCCGTGTGCCGCAGTTTCACTTGATCAACATGTTTCCTGCATGTTTTCCCATTCTTGAACAGGACAATAAACACGCTGTTACTCTCCTTGGCTGTGACAGTACCGGCGATCCACTTTGGACCTTGACCATAGTTCAATACATAAACCGAATCATTGACAGGAATATCACATGACACAGCAGCACGATCATGATACAATTGCTGACTTTGACGTCTGTTTTCAACATGATCATTCAAATCGGGATGAACAAGAGAGAGCTTGGTTCTGAGACTTCTCTTCATCAGTAGTTCAGCAGGGTAGACCCCGGTAAGCATGTGAGGTCTTGTCCTGTAACTAAGCAATATGCATGACAAGCGAGTCTGCAGTGAACCCTGAGTTACACGTTTCATGCTCTGCTTGATGGTTTGAACAGCACGCTCTGCTTGACCATTAGAAACAGGTTTGAATGGGGCTGACCTCACATGTTTAATACCATTGAGTTTCATGAACTCTTGAAACTCCAAACTTGTGAAGCAAGATCCATTGTCGCTCACAACAATGTCGGGCAGACCATGAGTAGCGAACATGCCACGAAGGCTCTCAATGGTAGCTGTGGATGTGCTGGATGACATGATAATACAATCTATCCACTTTGAATATGCATCCACCATAACAACAAACATATTTCCCTGGAAAGGCCCCGCAAAATCGATGTGTATCCTGGACTATGGTTTAGATGGCCATGACCAAAGACTTAGCGGAGATTCCGCTGGTACTTTACTTAGCTGCATGCAAGTGTTGCACTGATGCACACATGATTCCAGAACAGAGTCAATTCCAGGCCACCAAACATGAGCCCTGACAATGGCTTTCATCATGACACTGCCAGAATGAGTGCTATGTAGCTCACGTAAAAAATTTTCTCTGCCTTTCTTGGGCATAACAACACGATTACCCCACAGTAGACAATCTGACTGAATGGACAGTTCATTTTGTGATGATTGTAAGGTTTGGTCTCATCACACATCTCCATGGATATTGCAGACCAATCACCACTGAGGACACAACGTTTTACAACCGATAAAATAGGGTCATGGCTGGTCCAGATCCTAACATGTTGAGCAGTGACAGGGGTACCTTCACTCTCTCAAAAGCCTCCATTACTAACAGTAGTCTGCAGGTTGAGGCGTCTCCATATCTGGGGTGGAAAAGGCAGACGACTCAGTGTATCGGCACAATTCTCAGTGCCCGGTCTATGACGAATGACATAATCATAGGCAGACACTTTTGAATGCGGGACGATGCATTGGTATTAATACCTTTGTTTTCCGAAAACAATGAAATGGGTGGCTTGTGATCCATTTCAAGTACAAAGCGAAGACCAAACAGGTACTGATGCATTTTATTTACCCCAAACACACAGGCCAAAGCTTCTTTTTCTACCATGCTGTAAGCTCGTTCCTCTTTTGACAAACTTCTCGAAGCATATGCAACAGGTTGTAGTTTACCCGATTCATTTGCTTGTTGGATTACACAGCCAACCCCGTATGATGAAGCATCACAGGCCAATACAAGACATGGATCAAAGTGAACCAGCTGATTGTTTGAACAGAGCAGATTCTTAGCTTTCTCAAAAGCTCTATCTTGAGATAGACCCCAGACCCAGTTGTTGCCTTTTCTGACCAGTAAAGTGCTCAATCCGGGTAAAAAATTACCGAAGTAGTTGAGTAGCCCAAGGAATGAACGCAGTTCTGTCATATTCTGAGGCCTGGGTCCATTTTGATGGCCTTGGTTTTCGAATCCGTAGGCCTGATACCATCAGCAGCAATCTTCCTCCCCAATAAATTCAACTTCAGGTGCCATGAAGACGCACTTTGAACGTTTCAGCCTGAGTCCCACTTTGTCCAGTCGATGTAGGACTTCCTCAAGGTTGTTCAGATATTCAGCAGTGTCACGACCTGTGACCAGAATGTCATCTTGAAACACGACAGTTCTAGGGATGGACTTTAGTAGACTTTCCAGATTCCTCTGAAATATGGCTGCAGCCGAATGAATTGCAAAAGGACAGCTGTTGTAGACAAACAGTCCTTTATGGGTGTTAATGCAAGTAAGTTTCTTCGAAGTGTCGACAAGCTCCTGTGTCATATAGGCCGACGTCAGATCCAGTTTAGTGAACGACTTTCCACCAGCTAGCATGGCAAACAGGTCATCAGCCTTCGGTAACGTAGTCTCCACAAATCCTGACAGTGCCATCACTCTCCAACACAGGAACAATAGGACTGGCCCACTCGTTAAACTTCATCGGTGATATAACCCCTTAACGTTGGAGTCTATCATGCTCAATTTCCACCTTCTGCCTCATCATATAGGGAACAGACCGAGCTTTATGATAGACAGGCTTTGTATCAGAATCCATAAGAATCTGCACCTTGGCTCCCGTAAAATTTCCAATGCCCAGTTCAAACAAAGAAGGAAACTTCTTCAACACTTGAGCACACGAAGTGTCATCCACCGATGACAACGCTTTGACATCGTTCCAATTCCACTTGATTTTCTTGAGCTAATTCCTGCTGAACAGCATGGAAGATCATGAACCACACCATCATATGACACCTTGACGACTGCACTGCCAATCACCAGTGTGGTGTATGTAGCACCACTAACTCCACACGGTCTGGTGTAAATCTAACTGCTGTGATCTTCGTCCTTTATTGTTCAGCTCCAGAGTGCCTCTCAGGTGTGGTGGTCAGCCTTATATAGCACCTGTTACAGGTACTACCAGGGTTTCCCACCACAGCGCCCTCTGTGGTGTGGCATAGTGCTTACATTACATTTAAGGTATTGGGACGATACACACATCATTACATAACATCACACTTGTCCAACGGAAGGCAGGTGGGCGTAGACAGTGCGTTAGTATGGTACATATTATCTGGTACATTAACTGGTTATTGACTGGTAACGGATCCTTGATTTCCTTGTTAGCCGTTTTCATTAATTGTACTTCATCCATTATTTTACACAAATGCAGTGGCCATTCAGCATTAAAAAAGTAATTCTTATTATAAATTCACTATCTCACATTAACATAGCTCATTTTAGACTCGCTCTGCCTTACAGAAGTCCTTTGTGGGGACTACCTCTTTGTAAGGCCCTTTAGATGCAGGAAGAATGTTCCCAATGTTGGGGAAGTCCAGAACCAGAGGTCACAGTCTAAGGATAAGGGATAAGCCATTTAGGACCGAGATGCGGAGGAACTTCTTCACCCAGAGAGTGGTGAACCTGTGGAATTCTCTACCACAGAAAGTTGTTGAGGCCAATTCACTAAATATATTCAAAAAGGAGTTAGATGGAGTCCTTACTACTAGGGGGATCAATGGGTATGGCGAGAAAGCAGGAATGGGGTACTGAAGTTGAATGTTCAGCCATGAACTCATTGAATGGCGGTGCAGGCTAGAAGGGCCGAATGGCCTACTCCTGCACCTATTTTCTATGTTTCTATGTTTCTATGTTAAGACTCCCGGGTGCATTTCCTTTTTAAGGTGCCATCTTTGATGCAGGAGGATTCCACGAGGCTTCTCCTTGGGTGCCGCCATCTTTGATGCTCTGCTGCTCCGACACGATGCCGCCGCCATCTTCTTCTCCGCCGCTCTGGATGCCCTCCGCCGTCGCAGCCTCCGCTCCCCTCCGCTGCCACCTGACTTGCCGCCTCTCCTGCGTCCGTCGTGGCCTCTCCAGCGGCCGCACTTGCCGCGTCCCCCGCGGCCTCCGTAGCCGCCGACCTCCAGCTGCTGCCGCTGCCCGACGCTACCATCTCCTCGGCGGGGCCCGCCCAACGGCCTCTTCCTCTGCGGGGCCCTTCCGAACCGCCAGCCCCTGGATCCCTCAGCACCCCGCCGGCTCACCCCCCCCCCGCCCCCCACTAGGCCCCTCTGTGCAGGGCTGCTTGCCTGTGGGGGCTGAGGCTGCAGGGTCTCTGTGTGAGGCCCGGGCCTGGGACTTGCCTGTGGGGGCTGAGGCTGCAGGGTCTCTGTGTGAGGCCCGGGCCTGGGACTTGCCTGTGGGGGCTGAGGCTGCAGGGTCTCTGTGTGAGGCCCGGGCCTGGGACTTGTCTGTGGGGGCTGGGGCTGCAGGGTCTCTGTGTGAGGTCCGGGCCTGGGACTTGCCTGTGGGGGCTGGGGCTGCAGGGTCTCTGTGTGAGGCCCGGGCCTGGGACTTGCCTGTGGGGGCTGGGGCTGCAGGGTCGCTGTGTGAGGCCCGGGCCTGGGACTTGCCTGTGGGGGCTGAGGCTGCAGGGTCTCTGTGTGAGGCCCAGGCCTGGGACTTGCCTGTGGGGGCTGGGGCTGCAGGGTCTCTGTGTGAGGTCCGGGCCTGGGACTTGCCTGTGGGGGCTGAGGCTGCAGGGTCTCTGTGTGAGGTCCGGGCCTGGGACTTGCCTGTGGGGGCTGGGGCTGCAGGGTCTTTGTGTGAGGCCCGGGCCTGGGACTTGCCTGTGGGGGCTGAGGCTGCAGGGTCTCTGTGTGAGGTCCGGGCCTGGGACTTGCCTGTGGGGGCTGGGGCTGCAGGATCTCTGTGTGAGGTCTGGGCCTGGGACTTGTCTGTGGGGGCTGGGGCTGCAGGGTCTCTGTGTGAGGCCCAGGCCTGGGACTTGCCTGTGGGGGCTGAGGCTGCAGGGTCTCTGTGTGAGATCCGGGCCTGGGACTTGCCTGTGGGGATTAAGGCTGCAGGGTCTCTGTGTGAGATCCGGGCCTGGGACTTGCCTGTGGGGGCTGGGGCTGCAGGATCTCTGTGGCTTGAGTCCGGGCCTGGGACTTGCCTGTGGGGGCTGGGGCTGCAGGGTCTCTGTGTGAGGTCCAGGCCTGGGACTTGCCTGTGGGGATTAAGGCTGCAGGATCTCTGTGTGAGGTCCGGGCCTGGGACTTGCCTGTGGGGGCTGGGGCTGCAGGGTCTCTGTGTGAGGTCCGGGCCTGGGACTTGCCTGTGGGTGGATTGAGGCTGCAGCTCCAGCTCGGTCGGCGCTGCTCTCTGGGGACCCGGGGCACGGCAGCACCCCGGGGAGAAGCAGCCTGTGGAGTGGTGAAGTCTTCCCAGCTCCCACGGACCGTCCCCATCCACCTCCGGCTGAGGAGTGTCGGCCCATCGCCTGCAACGACCCACAGAGATAAAGCGTGCGTCTCGTCCCCGTGGGATACTGGCACCTCCGCTCTGCCGAGAACAGGTATTAGTTCCCTGGTGTAGGTACGCAGCTTCACCGTGACTGGGACCAGCTTGGGTCGTGCAGCTGGGTTAATCCACAGTTTATCAAAAGTTCTCCGACTCATCAACGACAGACCCGAGCCCGTGTCCACTTCCATACTCACTGGGACTCCGTTGATTTTTACTTCCCTTATCACTGGGGGCGAATCGTCGGTGCACGTGTACAGTCCAAGCACCTCATCTTCTTCTACCTGCTCCTCGCTGAACAGTGGATCATCCCCCATCTCCTCAGCCACATGGTGAGTCCGATTTCTTTTCCACATACGCTGAAGGTGGCCTTTAATGTGGCAGGTATTGCACGTATACTCCGCAAACCTGCACTGGTGAGCCCCATGGCTTCCTCCACAGCGCCAGCATGGTGCTGCTTGATTGGCCTCCCTCAGCGGACTCTGAGCTCCAGGATCCCGAGGTCTGTGCTCTCTGCCCCGGGCAGAGCCACGTTCTGCAGTTTTGTCCGTGGTGGGCGCTATCCTGTGGACAGTACCTGCCGGGTTCGAGACTGTGTGGATTATTTGCTTGGTGCTGCAAGTCGAGGTCATATATGCCCAGCTGATGGCGATGGCCTTTGTCAGAGTGACTGTGGGTTCCGTGGCCAGCAGCTTGTGAAGGAGGCCCTCGTGGCCAATCCCCATAACGAAAACATCCCGCAAAGCCTCGTCAAGGTGTGCCCCAAAATCACACAGCGCCGCGAGTCTCCTGAGGTCTGCAGCATATTTGGTGATATCCTGGCCCTCAGGTCTGCAGTGATGGTAAAATTTGTATCTGGCCGTGAGGATGCTCTCCTTCGGTTTCAACTGGTCACGAATGAGTTCAGTCAGCTCCTCGTATGACTTGTCCCTGGCGCTCCCGGGTGCCAGCAAATCCCTGACGAGACAGTAAACCTCATCTCCACAACTGGAGAGCAATATCGCCTTACGCTTCTCTCTCATTGCGTATGTGTCCTCCGTCAGGTCATTTGATGTGAAGTAGTACTCGAGCCTTTCCGTAAAGGCCTCCCAATCATTGCCCACGGTAAAATCCTTTAGTGAGCCCAGAGTAGCCATGGTTGCGTGGAGTTCGTCCGCTTCCTTGTCGCCAATGTGGTGTATGTAGCACACAAATCACTGACTCCACACGGTCTGGTGTAAGTCTAACTGCTGTGACCTTCGTCCTTTATTGTTCAGCTCCAGAGTGCCTCTCAGGTGTGGTGGTCAGCCTTATATAGTCCTTCTTACAGGTACTACCAGGGTTTCCCACCACAGCGCCCTCTGTGGTGTGGCATAGTGCTTACATTACATTTAAGGTACTGGGACGATACACACATCATTACATAACAACCGGTATGAGTTCCTTAGTATAAGTATGAAACTTGGCAATGACTGGACTCAGTTTAGGCTTCACCGTCTCAGTGTCCCACAGCTTGTCGAATGTCCGTGTCCAGCTCCATCGATACTGGCACGCCATTCAGTTTCACATTAACCATTATCGGCTGGCTCTTTTCCAAGAATGAATACAGACCATACACTTCCTCCTCAGGTTGTGCATCCGGGCCAGCACTAGACTGGTCATCATCACCAATGTGATGAGCGGCAGCACATTTGCTCAGTTGTGGGCATTCTCTGAAGATGCCCCACTTTGGAACAGCCGTTACAGATGTACTGCCTAAACTGACACTGATGAGGCCGATGATTGCCCCCACAACACCAACAGGGTGAAATAGGATTCGTACCAGTTGGCGGACTTTGAGCAGCTACAGGTTTCATGTAAGCAGTCGAGTAGGCCCTGCCATAAGCAGCTCTGCCAGACGACGACACAATATTGTTTACAGTACTTGCCGTGGAGCTCCGACTCTTCGATGATATCTGCTTCAAATTATCATCAGTCATCATGCATGCCTGGGCAGTTGCGATGGCCTTGCTCAAATCCAATGTCTCTGCAGCCAATAACTTTCGGAGAATCACATCATGGTTGATGTCTAGCATGAAGAAATCTCGCAGCATGTCCCGAACTTAGACGGCTCAGTAAGACATCGTAGGACGGCAATGAATCCCGACACATCCTGGCCCTCAGCACGAACATGTGTGTAGAAGCGATAGCGTGATATGATGATCCCCTCATTTGGCTTGAGATGGTCACGTACCAAAGCACACAAATCCTTGTATTCTTTGTCCATTGGACGTGCAGGCGTGAGCAGATTCTTCATATTTTTGAACCACAAACAGTGAGGAAAACCGCCCAGCACCTAACTGCGTCATCGTCTCCCGCCATGTTGTTGGCCACAAAATACTAATCCATGCAGTTGATAAAATCAGCCCAATCCTCGCCATCCACGAATCTCTCCAGAGTTCCAATAGTGCCCATTATGCATACGAAGGTTCTTGAGTTACCTCGCCGCCAAATGTTATGTATATAAGGACTCAAAAAACTTGTTACAGTAAACTCACTCAGGTGTGAACCTGGTCCACTTTATTCGCGCCCAAAAGTGACTACAAGACATGGTACCAGCTCTTATATACCAGGGCCTGCACACACGCGCGTACAGCCCGATGACCTCCGACAGTGGTGCGCCCTGGTGTTTAGTGACCCCAACCATCAATACATGACAACACCAAACAATGTGAAAGTGGGAGGAGGAACAGCCCAACCAGCACCAACTGACATGGGGGGATAAGAAGTAAAAAGATTCAAAGTGTGACGTCACAGGAAAGCAGGAAAGTGATTGGTTGGTCAGTATTTCTCTCTTTTCTTGGGTATTGGTTTAAATTTAAAAAAAATCTCAACTTTCAAAATGTAAAAACATAATTAATTAAATACATTAGAGATGGCAGGGCAAGCGATGATGTGTTATTATGCACCTTGTCAAATGCCTTCTGGAAATCCAAGTATACCACATCCACTATGTTGTGTTCCTAACACAGATGAGACTGCACACAGAGAGGTTAAAGTAACAGTGACCTCAGTCTTTATTAAGACACTCCAGAGTGAGGAACAAGCCTTAGAGGCCGGCTTATATACAGTGCTCCCAAGGGATGCTGGGATCCCTTGGGACTTCAGGTACATGGTACATTAGTCAATGCATGTTGGCATGCAGGTACAGCAGGCGGTGAAGAAGGCAAATGGCATGTTGGCCTTCATAGCTAGGGGATAGCAGGGAGGTCTTACTGCAGTTGTACAGGGCCTTGGTGAGGCCTCACCTGGAATATTGTGTTCATAATCTGAGGAAGGACGTTCTTGCTATTGAGGGAGTGCAGCGAAGGTTCACCAGACTGATTCCCAGGATGGCAGGACTGACATATGAGGAGAGACTGGATCGACTGGGCCTGTATTCACTGGAGTTTAGAAGAATGAGAGGGGATCTCATAGAAACATATAAAATTCTGACGGGACTGGACAGGTTAGATGCAGGAAGAATGCTCCCGATGTTGGGGAAGTCCAGAACCAGGGGTCACAGTCTAAGGATAAGGGGTAAACCATTTAGGACTGAGATGAGGAGAAACTTCTTCACCCAGAGAGTTGTGAACCTGTGAAGTTCTCTACCGCAGAGAGTTCTTGATGCCAGTTCATTAGATATATTCAAGAGGGAGTTAGATATGGCCCTTATGGCTAAAGGGATCAAGGGGTATGGAGAGAAAGCAGGAAAGGGGTACTGAGGTGAATGATCAGCCATGATCTTATTGAATGGTGGTGCAGGCTCGAAGGGCTGAATGGCCTACTCCTGCACCTATTTTCTATGTTTCTATGTTTCTTAAGAGGATAAAACCCCTGAAACCCCTTAGTTCAGATCCCAGCATTCAAAGTATTTTGCTTTTGTAATAGGATAAAACCCCTGGTGCAGATAGATTGTATCCTTGCATTTTAAAAGACTCTGGGGAAGAAATAGCAGAGGCATTATTACACATATGTAATAATTTGTTAGAAAAAGGGGTAGTGCCAGAAGATTGGTGGATAGCTAACGTAATAGTTGTGCTTAAGAAGGGGGATAGAACATGTCCAAGGAATTATAGATGAGTCAGCATAACATCGGGGGTAGGAAAAATGATGACATTTCTACTAAAGGAGAAAATAGAAGATCTAGAAACCAAAAATATAATAATGAATAGTCAGCATGGATTTCAAAAGGAAAGTCTTGTTGACCAACCTCCTTGAATTTTTTGAAGAGGTATTAGAGAGAGTAGACAATGGTAATGCAGTAGATCTAATTTATCTAGATTTTCAAAAGGCCTTCGATAAGGTACCCCATAATAGACTGATGAATAAGTTCAGAGAATGCGGAGTCAGGAGCTAGGAGCTAAATTAAAAAGTAGGATCTCAAAAGTAGTAATCTCAGGATTGCTACCAGTGCCACGTGCTAGTCAGAGTAGGAATCGCAGGATAGCGCAGATGAATACGTGGCTTGAGGAGTGGTGCAGAAGGGAGGGATTCAAAATCCTGGGACATTGGAACCTATTCTGGGGGAGGTGGGACCAGTACAAACCGGACGGTCTGCACCTGGGCAGGACCGGAACCAATGTCCTAGGGGGAGTGTTTGCTAGTGCTGTTTGGGAGGAGTTAAACTAATATGGCAGGGGGATGGGAACCTATGCAGGGAGACAGAGGGATGTAGAATGGGGGCAGAAGCAAAAGATAGAAAGAAGAAAAGTAAAAGTGGAGGGCAGAGAAACCTAAGACAAAAAGCAAAAAGGGCTACATTACAGCCAAATTCTAAGGGGGCAAAGTGAGTTAGAAGGACAAGCCTGAAGGCTCTGTGCCTCAATGTAAGGAGTATTCGGAATAAGGTGGACGAATTAACTGCGCAGATAGCAGTTAACAGATATGATGTAATTGGCTTCATGGCGACATGGCTCCATGGTGACCAAGGCTGGGAACTCAACATCCAGGGGTATTCAACATTTAGGAAGGATAGACAGAAAGGAAAAGGAGGTGGGGTGGCATTGCTGGTTAAAGAGGAAATTAATGCAATAGTAAGAAAGGACATTAGCTTGGATGATGTGGAATCGGTATGGGTGGAGCTACGGAATACCAAGGGGCAGGAAACGCTAGTGGGAGTTGTGTACAGACCATCAAACAGTAGTAGTGAGGTTGGGGACAGCATAAAACAAGAAATTAGGGATGCATGCAATAAAGGTACAGCAGTTATCACGGGTGACTTTAATCTACATATAGATTGGGCTAACCAAACTGGTAGCAATGCGGTAGAGGAGGATTTCCTGGTGTGTATGAGGGATGGTTTTCTAGACCAATATGTCGAGGACCCAACCAGAGAGCTGGCCATCCTCGACTGGGTCATGTGTAATGAGAAAGGACTAATTAACAATCTTGTTGTGCGAGGCCCCTTGGGGAAGAGTGACCATAATATGGTAGAATTCTTTATTAAGATGGAGAGTGACACAGTTAATTCAGAAACTAAGACCCTGAACTTAAGGAAAGGTAACTTCGATGGTTTGAGCCGTGAATTGGCTAGAATAGACTGGCAAATGATACTTAAAGGGTTGCCGGTAGAGAGGTAATGGCAAACATTTAAAGATCACATGGATGAACTTCAGCAATTGTACATCCCTGTTTGGAGTAAAAAATAAAACGGGAAAGGTGGCTCAACCGTGGCTAACAAGGGAAATTAAGGATAGTATTAAATCCAAGGAAGAGGCATATAAATTGGCTAGAAAAAGCAACAAACCTGAGGACTGGGAGAAATTTAGAATTCAGCAGAGGAGGACAAAGGGTTTAATTAAGAGGGGGAAAATAGAGTATGAGAAGAAGCCGGGAACATAAAAACTGGCTGCAAAAGCTTGTATAGATATGTGAAGAGAAAAAGATTGGTGAAGACAAACGTAGGTCCCTTGCAGTTAGGTTCAGGTGAATTTATAATGGGGAACAAAGAAATGGCGGACCAGTTAAACAAATACTTTGGTTCTGTCTTCACGAAGGAAGACACAAATAACCTTCTGGAAATACTAGGGGACCGAGGGTCAAGTGAGAAGGAGGAACTGAAGGATATCCTTATTAGGCGGGAAATTGTGTTAGGGAAATTGATGGGATTGAAGGCTGATAAATCCTGGGGCCTGATAGTCTGCATCCCAGAGTACTTAAGGAAGTGAACCCGAGAAATAGAGGATGCATTTGTGATCATTTTGCAACAGTCTATCAACTCTCGGTCAGTTCCTATGGACTGGAGGGTAGCTAATGTAACACTACTTTTTAAAATGGAGGGAGAGAGAAAACAGGTAATTATAGACCGCTTAGCCTGACATCAGTAGTTGGGAAAATGTTGTAATGAATTATTAAGGATGAAATAGCAGCGCATTTGGAAAGCAGTGACAGGATCAGTCCAAGTCAGCATGGATTTATGAAAGGGAAATCATGCTTAACGAATCTTCTAGAATTTTTTGAGGATGTAACTAGTAGAGTGGACAAGGGAGAACCAGTGGATGTGGTGTATTTGGACTTTCAAAAGGCTTTTGACAAGGTCCCACACAGAGATTGGTGTGCAAAATCAAAGCACATGGTATTGGGGGTAATATACTGACGTGGATACAGATCTGGTTGGCAGACAGGAAGCAGAGAGTTGGGATAAACGGGTCCTTTTCAGAATGGCAGACAGTGACTAGTGGAGTGCCGCAGGGCTCAGTGCTGGGACCCCAGCTCTTTACAATATACATCAATGATTTAGATGAAGGAATTGAGTGTAATATCTCCAGGTTTGCAGATGACACTAAACTGGGTGGCGGTGTGAGCTGTGAGGGGGACACTAAGAGGCTGCAGGGTGACTTGGACAGGTTAGGTAAGTGGGCAAATGCATGGTAGATGCAGTATGATGTGGATAAATGTGAGTTTATCCACTTTGGGGGCAAAAACGCGAAGACAGACTATTATCTGAATGGTGACAGATTAGGAAAAGGGGAGGTGCAATGAGACCTGGGTGTCATGGTTCATCAGTCATTGAAAGTTGGCATGCAGGTACAGCAGGCGATGAAGAAGGGAAATGGCACGTTGGCCTTCATAGATAGGGGATTTGAGTATAGGAGCAGGGAGGTCTTACTGCAGTTGTACAGGGCCTTGGTGAGGCCCCACCTGGAATATTGTGTTCAGTTTTGGTCTCCTAATCTGAGGAAGGACGTTCTTGCTATTGAGGGAGTGCAGCAAAGGTTCACCAGACTGATTCCAGGGATGACTGGACTGACATATGAGGAGAGACTGGAACAACTGGGCCTTTATACACTGGAGTTTAGAAGGATGAGAGGGGATCTCATAGAAACATGTTTCTATGGGGTATGGAGAGAAAGCAGGAAAGGGGTACTGAGGTGAATGATCAGCCATGATCTTATTGAATGATGATGCAGGCTCAAAGGGCCGAATGGCCTACTCCTGCACCTGTTTTCTATGTTTCTATTGTTTCTAAGTAGAAGAATGGAAAGCAGAGAGTCAGTGTAAAGGGTAGCTTTTTGTGGGCACCTGTAGTGGTGTTCCACAAGGGTCAGTGCTGGGACCACTGTTGGTCACAATTTATATTAACGATTTAGACTTTGGAATCAAAACACAATTTCTAAATTTGCGGATGACACCAAATTGGGGGTAGGGCCGGGGGGTATGTGGATGGGGGGGGGGGGGCGGGAGGGTGGGTGGGATATAATCAATACTGAGAAGGTACAGGAGGACATTAATAACGTTACAGAATGGGCATCATCATCATCATCATAGGCAGTCCTTCGGAATCGAGGGAGACTTGCTTCCACTCTTAAAATGAGTCCTTATGTGGCTGAACAGTCCAATACAAGAACAGGTGGGACAGATAGTCATTGAGGGAAGGGGAGGGTGGGACAGGTTTGCCGCACGCTCTTTCCGCTGCCTGCGCTTGATTTCTGCATGCTCTCAGCGACGAGACTCGAGGTGCTCAGCACCCTCCCAGATGCACTTCCTCCACTTAGAGCGGTCTTTGGCCAGGGACTCCCAGGTGTCAGTGGGGACGTCGCACTTTATCAGGGAGGCTTTGAGGGTGCCCTTGTAACGTTTCCTCTGCCCACCTTTGGCTCGTTTGCCGTGAAGGAGTTCTGAGTCGAGCGATTGCTTTGGGAGTCGCGTATCTTGCATGCGAACGATGGGCATATAATTGGCAAATGAAGTTTAACACAGAAAAATGTGATGTAGGAAGCATAGGAAGGTCACTGATTGGAGGGTGTGAGTCTGGGTGGGGTCGGAGTACAAATACGCCAATCACTAAAAGTATCGACACAGGTTAGCAAGGCCATTAAAAAAGCAAACCAAGCACTGGGGTTTATTTCTAGAGGGATAGAATTGAAAAGTAGGGAAATTATGCTAAACCTGTATCAAACCTTGGTTAGACCACACTTAGAGTACTGCGTACAATTCTGGTCATCATATTATAAAAAGGATATAGAGGCACTGGAGAGGTTGCGGAGAAGACTTACAAGGATGTTACCAGAAATGCAAGAGTATATATATCAGGAAAGGAGGAACAGGCTGGGTCTCCTTTCTCTTGAAAGAAGAAGGTTGAGAGATGACCGAATTGAGGTCTTTAAAATCAGGAAAGGTTTTGAGAGTGGATACAGAGAGAATGTGTCCACTTGTGAGGAAGAGCATAACTAGAGGCCATCAATATAAGATAGTCACTATGCTATCCAATAGGGAATTTAGAAGAAACTTCTTTACCCAAAGAGTGCTGAGATTGTGGAACTCACTATCACAGGGAGTGGTTAAAGTGAATAGTATCGATGCATTTAAGGGGAGGCTAGAAAAGCACATGAGGGAGAAGGGAATAGAGGGTTATGCGGATTTAGATGAGGAAAGAGGGGAGGAGGCTCGAGTGGAGTATAAAGGCCTGCATGGACTGACAGGTTGGGCTGAATGGCCTGTTCCTGTGCCGTATATTTTATGTAATTCTGTATATATTCTGGAATAGTGGGCAGGTTTTAGCTGAGAGCAGGACTTGCTGGTGCTTGGTGTGGTTCAGCCAGATCTTGCAATCAATGCCGAAAACCAATATTGTGTCAACATTTTATTGTACATATTTTACTGCAACATATATTAGAGTTGTGTCTAAGATAATTTTCGAGACGTTTCTCCAGGGCCCTCTTGTGCCTCCAATACCATCTAATCCATTCTAGAACATTCCAAGGAGTTCTTCCATTTAGTTTCCCCTGTGTGCTTTGTTTAATGTGTTTTCCTTCTTTGTACCCATTTTAATGGTCCTGTTTGTCTATTTTGGGGCCTGCAGCCCTAAGATTGCTCAGGCCGGACGGGGCGAATGACTGCACTACGGTCACACAGTGTGAGCAATCTCAGGGCTGTAGTGGAGGCCAGGGTTTGGATTGTGTAATGTATTTGCTTCATGGCTTCTTTGCTTAAGAATTCATAGCAACACATTGCTATTAAGAACTAGTTGGTTGATTAACAAAGGTTTAACAATCACACTACACATTACCAATTCATCTACCAGGCTCACAACAATATACTTCATCGTAGACCCAACAGACTGGGGTTTTATTGAGTCTTGTGAACATCATGTGACTGGTTAAGTCGGGTTGAACAACCCCCTCGACCGCCCGTTGCCTGGACCGGTTAATGGCCACCTTGGCCATGCCCAGGAGCAGTCCTACGAGGAGGCCTTCCGACCTGCCCACTCGCCTCCACACAGGGTGCCCAAAGATCAGGAGTGTGGCACTGAAGTGTAACCAGAATTTAAATATTAGAACAGGGGCTGCAACCTCGCCCATTCAACATAGACATGGAACACGGACTCTGCGAGAAATAGCAGGCAGCCCTGGAGCCCGTGAAACAACGTAAACATTTATTGCACGGGACTGTCCCGTGCAACACCCTCCAGGTCAAGTCCCCAATAAATAAACAGAGGACTCCCACGTAGAGAGCACTCCACTGGGGACACCCGCCTCCTCCGACGGCAAGATAAGAACATAAGAACATAAGAAATAGGAGCAGGTGTAGGCCATATGGCCCCTGGAGCCTACTCCGCCATTCAATACGATCATGGCTGATCCGATCATGGACTCAGGTCCACTTCCCCGCCCGTTCCTCATAACTCCTTATTCCCTTATCGGTTAAGAAGCTGTCTATCTCTGTCTTAAATTTATTCAATGACCCAGCTTCCATAGCTCTCTGAGGCAGCGAATTCCACAAATTTACAACCCTCTGAGAGAAGAAAGTGATGGTGCACCATGGCGTGTCCGGACGGCAGACGAGGATGGCAAAGTGGAGAGTGTGCAAGAGTAGCCCGTACAGGAATCCCCTCCGTGCAGAACTGAAAGGCACAGAGGGAATTTTCCGGAGGAGGCTCAAGTTGTGAAGTGCCGGCTCCCGAGGGAGGTTTCGGGGCTTGACGTCTGTTATTATATGTATACTTGTATTTACTCTGTACAGCCACCAGAGGGCTCATTCCCCGGAGTCCCCAGGGATCCCATAATCTCTTGGAAGCACAGGTATTTAAGAAGGCTTCACAGGTTGGAGACGCACTCTGGAGACCTGCAATAAAAGACTAAGGTCACACTTTACTTTGAGCTCACAGTGTTCAGTCTGACTCTTTCTCCATACATAACAACTGGTGACGAGATACAGATAGCGAACCCAAAGATGCAGAGAGCAGTGGGCATCCTGGAGAAATTTCCGGAGGGAGATGATTGGGAAATTTTTGTGGAGCGACTCGACCAATACTTTGTGGCCAACGAGCTAGATGGGGAAGAGAGCGCTGCCAAACATAGAGCATCCTCCTCACCGTCTGTGGGGCACCAACGTATGGCCTCATGAAGAATCTGCTCACTCCAGCGAAACCCACAGAGAAGTCGTACGCCGATTTGTGCACACTGGTCCAAGAGCATTTGAACCGAAGAAAAGCATTTTGATGGCGAGGTACCGGTTCTACACCTATAAAAGGTCTGAAGGACAGGAAGTGGCGAGTTATGTCGCAGAGCTGAGACGCCTTGCAGGACATTGTGAATTTGAAGGACATTTGGAGCACATGCTCAGAGACTTTTTCGTACTTGGTATTTGCCACAAAACCATATTTCGCAAGCTTTTGACTGTAGAGACCCCAACCTTGAGTAAGGCAATAGCGATAACCCAGGCGTTCATTGACACCAGTGACAATATGAAGAAAATCTCTCAGCACACAAGTGCTGCTACAAGTACTGTGAACAAAGTGATGTTGTTTTCGAATTATAACGTACAGGGC
This sequence comes from Pristiophorus japonicus, assembly GCF_044704955.1. Lineage (NCBI taxonomy): Eukaryota > Metazoa > Chordata > Chondrichthyes > Pristiophoridae > Pristiophorus > Pristiophorus japonicus. The sequence goes on from NC_091983.1 coordinate 247,238,472, forward strand.
AGGTCACACATACCTGCAGCTACACGTCCGCAGATGTCTCAGAGTCTACCATCAAGGGTGATGAATGCAAGGCCATTAACACCTTGTTGGCACTGGGGAGGTGATCATCGTTTCCATTCATGCCGATTCAAAGGATACGTTTGCAAGGGCTGTGGAACAATGGGACACCTCCAACGAGTGTGCAGGCGAGCTGCTAAGCCTGTTAAACCTGCAAACCATCACGTTGCAGAGGAGGACAGATCCATGGAGGATCACTACGAACCAGAGCCTCAGACCAAGGAGGCAGAGGTACATGGGCTGCACACATTCACCACGAATTGTCCCCCGATAATGCTGAATGTTGAACTAAATGGACTCCTGGTGTCAATGGAGCTGGACACGGGCGCGAGCCAGTCCATCATGGGCAAAAAGACTTTCGAAAGGTTGTGGTGCAACAAGGCCTCAAGATCAGGCTTAACTCCAGTTCGCACGAGACTAAGAACTTACACTAAAGAACTGATTCCTGTAATCGGCAGTGCTACCGTAAAGGTCTCCTACGATGGAGTGGTGCACAAACTACCACTCTGGGTGGTACCGGACGATGGTCCCACGCTGCTCGGCAGGAACTGGCTGGGAAAGATACGCTGGAACTGGGATGACGTCCGAGCGCTATCGTCTGCTGACGACTCTTCGTGTGCACAGGTCTTAAACAAATTTCCTTCGCTGTTCGAACCAGGCATCGGGAAATTCCAAGGAGCAAAAGTGCAGATCCACCTAATTCCGAGGTCGTGACCCATCCATCACAAGGCGAGAGCAGTACCGTACATGATGAGAGAAAGGGTAGAGATCGAGCTAGATTGGCTGCAAAGAGAGGGCATCATTTCACCGATCGAATTCAGCGAGTGGGCCAGTCCACTATCCCAGTCCTCAAGGTAGATGGCACCGTCAGAATCTATGGCGATTACAAAGTAACTGTCAATTGTTTCTCCCTGCAGGGCTAATACCCGCTACCAAAAGCCGACGACCTCTTTGCAACGCTGGCGGGAGGAAAGACGTTCACGAAGCTGGATCTGACTTCAGCCTACATGACGCAGGAACTGGAGAAATCATCGAAGGCCCTCACCTACAGCAACACGCACAAAGGTCTTTTTGTTTATAACAGATGTCCGTTTGGAATCCGATCAGTGCCGGCGATATTCCAGAGAAACATGGAAAGCTTACTGAAGTCGGTCCTGCGCACCGTGGTCTTCCAGGACATCTTGGTCACAGGTCGGAATATAGTCGAGCATCTGCAGAACCTGGAGGAGGTTCTTAGTCGACTCAACCACGTGGGGCTCAGGTTAAAACGCTCGAAGTGCGTTTTCTTGGCGCCTGAAATGAAGTTCCTGGGAAGGAGGATTGCGGCAGACGGCATCAGGCCCACCAACGCGAAGACGGAGGCAATCGAGAACGCACCGAGGCCACAGAAGGTGACGGAGCTGTGGTCGTTTCTGGGACTCCTGAACTACTTTGGTAACTTCTTACCGGGTCTCAGCACCCTGCTAGAACCACTACATGTTTTACTACAAAAAGGGGGCGAATGGGTTTGGGGGAAAAGCCAAGAAAATGCCTTTGTAAAAGCGAGAAAATTGTTATGCTCAAACAAATTGCTTGTGTTGTATGATCTATGTAAGCGTTTGGTACTAGCATGTGATGTGTCGTCATATGGCGTTGGGTGTGTATTGCAACAAGCTAATGATTTCAGGAAACTGCAACCGGTTGCTTCTGCATCCAGGAATCTGTCTAAGGCTGAGAGAGCCGACAGCATGATTGAGAAAGAAGCGTTAGTGTGTGTCTATGGGGTAAAGAAAATGCATCAATACCTGTTTGGGCTAAAATTCGAATTGGAAACTGACCATAAGCCACTTATATCCCTGTTTTCCGAGAGTAAAGGGATAAATACCAATGCATTGGCCCGCATCCAGAGATGGGCGCTCACATTGTCCGCATACAACTACGCCATCCGCCACAGGTCAGGCACAGAAAACTGCGCTGATGCTCTCAGTAAGCTGCCATTGCCTACCACAAGGGTGGAAATGGCGCAGCCCACAGATCTAGCCATGGTTATGGAAGCATTTGAGAGTGAGCAATAACCCGTCATTGCCCGGAAGATCAAAACCTGGACAAGCCAGGACCCCTTATTATCTCTAGTCAAAAGCTGTGTGCTTCACGGGAGCTGGTCCAGTGTCCCAGTGGAAATGCAGGAAGAGATAAAGCTGTTCCAGCGGCGCAAAGATGAAATGTCTGTACAGGCAGACTACCTTCTGTGGGGCAATCGAGTAGTGGTCCCCAAGAAGGGCAGAGACACCTTCATCAATGACCTCCACAGTACCCACCCAGGCATTGTAATGATGAAAGCGATAACCAGATCTCACGTGTGGTGGCCCGGTATCGATGCGGACTTAGGGTTCTGCGTTCATAGATGTAATACATGCTCGCAGTTAAGCAATGTACCCAGGAAGCATTTGAGAGTGAGCAATCACCTGTCACTGCCCAGCAGATCATAGAAACATAGAAACATAGAAAATAGGTGCAGGAGTAGGCCATTCGGCCCTTCTAGCCTGCACCGCCATTCAATGAGTTCACGGCTGAACATTCAACTTCAGTACCCCATTCCTGCTTTCTCGCCATACCCCTTGATATCCCTAGCAGTAAGGACCTCATCTAACTCCTTTTTGAATATATTTAGTGAATTGGCCTCAACAACTTTCTGTGGTAGAGAATTCCACAGGTTCACCACTCTCTGGGTGAAGAAGTTCCTCCGCATCTCGGTCCTAAATGGCTTACCCCTTATCCTTAGACAGTGACCCCTGGTTCTGGACTTCCCCAACATTGGGAACATTCTTCCTGCATCTAACCTGTCTAACCCCGTCAGAATTTTATATGTTTCTATGAGGTCCCCTCTCATTCTTCTGAACTCCAGTGAATACAAGCCCAGTTGATCCAGTCTTTCTTGATAGGTCAGTCCCGCCATCCCGGGAATCAGTCTGGTGAACCTTCGCTGCACTCCCTCAATAGCAAGAATGTCCTTCCTCAGGTTAGGAGACCAAAACTGTACACAATACTCCAGTTGTGGCCTCACCAATGCCCTGTACAACTGTAGCAACACCTCCCTGCCCCTGTACTCAAATCCCCTTGCTATGAAGGCCAACATGCCATTTGCTTTCTTAACCGCCTGCTGCACCTGCATGCCAACCTTCAATGACTGATGTACCATGACACCCAGGTCTCTTTGCACCTCCCCTTTTCCTAATCTGTCACCATTCAGATAATAGTCTGTCTCTCTGTTTTTACCACCAAAGTGGATAACCTCACATTTATCCACATTATACTTCATCTGCCATGCATTTGCCCACTCACCTAACCTATCCAAGTCGCTCTGCAGCCTCACAGCATCCTCCTCGCAGCTCACACTGCCACCCAACTTAGTGTCATCCGCAAATTTGGAGATACTACATTTAATCCCCTCATCTAAATCATTAATGTACAGTGTAAACAGCTGGGGCCCCAGCACAGAACCTTGCGGTACCCCACTAGTCACTGCCTGCCATTCTGAAAAGTACCCATTTACTCCTACTCTTTGCTTCCTGTCTGACAACCAGTTCTCAATCCATGTCAGTACACAACCCCCAATCCCATGTGCTCTAACTTTGCACATCAATCTCTTGTGTGGGACCTTGTCGAACGCCTTCTGAAAGTCCAAATATACCACATCAACTGGTTCTCCCTTATCCACTCTACTGGAAACATCCTCAAAAATTCCAGAAGATTTGTCAAGCATGATTTCCCTTTCACAAATCCATGCTGACTTGGACCTATCATGTCACCTCTTTCCAAATGCACTGCTATGACATCCTTAATAATTGATTCCATCATTTTACCCACTACCGATGTCAGGCTGACCGGTCTATAATTCCCTGTTTTCTCTCTCCCTCCTTTTTTAAAAAGTGGGGTTACATTGGCTACCCTCCACTCCATAGGAACTGATCCAGAGTCAATGGAATGTTGGAAAATGACTGTCAACGCATCCACTATTTCCAAGGCCACCTCCTTAAGTACTCTGGGATGCAGTCCATCAGGCCCTGGGGATTTATCGGCCTTCAATCCCATCAATTTCCCCAACACAATTTCCCGGCTAATAAGGATTTCCCTCAGTTCCTCCTCCTTACTAGACCCCCCGAACCCTTTTATAACCGGAAGGTTGTTCGTGTCCTCCTTCGTGAATACCGAACCAAAGTACTTGTTCAATTGGTCCGCCATTTCTTTGTTCCCCGTTATGACTTCCCCTGATTCTGACTGCAGGGGACCTACGTTTGTCTTTACTAACCTTTTTCTCTTTACATATCTATAGAAACTTTTGCAATCTGTCTTAATGTTCCCTGCAAGCTTCTTCTCATACTCCATTTTCCCTGCCCTAATCAAACCCTTTGTCCTCCTCTGCTGAGTTCTAAATTTCTCCCAGTCCCCAGGTTCGCTGCTATTTCTGGCCAATTTGTATGCCACTTCCTTGGCTTGAATACTATCCCTGATTTCCCTTGATAGCCACGGTTGAGCCACCTTCCCTTTTTTATTTCTATGCCAGACAGGAATGTACAATTGTTGTAGTTCATCCATGCGGTCTCTAAATGTCTGCCATTGCCCATCCACAGTCAACCCCTTAAGTATCATTCGCCAATCCATCTCAGCCAATTCACGCCTCATACCTTCAAAGTTAGCCTTCTTTAAGTTCTGGACCATGGTCTCTGAATTAACTGTTTCATTCTCCATCCTAATGCAGAATTCCACCATATTATGGTCACTCTTCCCCAAGGGGCCTCGCACAACGAGATTGCTAATTAATCCTTTCTCATTACATAACACCCAGTCTAAGATGGCCTCCCCCCTAGTTGGTTCCTCGACATATTGGTCTAAAAAACCATCCCTTATGCACTCCAGAAAATCCTCCTCCACCGTATTGCTTCCAGTTTGGTTAGCCCAATCTATGTGCATATTAAAGTCACCCATTATAACTGCTGCACCTTTATTGCACGCACCCCTAATTTCCTGTTTGATGCCCTCCCCAACATCACTACTACTGTTTGGAGGTCTGTACACAACTCCCACTAACGTTTTTTGCCCTTTGGTGTTCTGCAGCTCTACCCATATAGATTCCACATCATCCAAGCTAATGTCCTTCCTAACTATTGCCTTAATCTCCTCCTTAACCAGCAATGCTACCCCACCTCCTTTTCCTTTTATTCTATCCTTCCTGAATGTTGAATACCCCTGGATGTTGAGTTCCCAGCCCTGCTCATCCTGGAGCCACGTCTCCGTAATCCCAATCACATCATATTTGTTAACATCTATTTGCACAGTTAATTCATCCACCTTATTGCGGATACTCCTTGCATTAAGACACAAAGCCTTTAGGCTTGTTTTTTTAACACCCTCTGTCCTTTTAGAATTTTGCTGTACAATGGCCCTTTTTGTTCTTTGCCTTGGGTTTCTCTGCCCTCCACTTTTCCTCATCTCCTTTCTGTCTTTTGTTTTTGCCTCCTTTTTGTTTCCCTCTATCTCCCTGCATTGGTTCCCATCCCCCTGCCATATTAGTTTAACTCCTCCCCAACAGCACTAGCAAACACTCCCCCGAGGACATTGGTTCCGATTCTGCCCAGGTGCAGACCGTCCGGATTGTACTGGTCCCACCTCCCCCAGAACCGGTTCCAATGCCCCAGGAATTTGAATCCCTCCCTGCTGCACCATTGCTCAAGCCACGTATTCATCTGAGCTATCCTGCGATTCCTACTCTGACTATCACGTGGCACTGGTAGCAATCCCGAGATTACTACTTTTGAGGTCCTACTTTTTAATTTAGCTCCTAGCTCCTTAAATTCATTTCGTAGGAACTCATCCCTTTTTTTACCTATGTCATTGGTACCAACGTGCACCACGACAACTGGCTGTTCTCCCTCCCTTTTTAGAATGTCCTGCACCCGCTCCGAGACATCCTTGACCCTTGCACCAGGGAGGCAACATACCATCCTGGAGTCTCGGTTGCGGCCGCAGAAACGCCTATCTATTCCCCTTACAATTGAATCCCCTATCACTATCGCTCGCCCACTCTTTTTCCTGCCCTCCTGTGCAACAGAGCCAGCCACAGTGCCATGAACTTGGCTGCTGCTGCCCACTCCTGATGAGTCATCCCCCTCAACAGCACTCAAAGCAGTGTATCTGTTTTGCAGTGGGATGACCACAGGGGACCCCTGCACTACCTTCCTTGCACTACTCTTCCTGCTGGTCTTCCATTCCCTCGCTGGCTGTGGACCCTTCTCCTGCGGTAAGACCAACTCGCTACACGTGATACTCACGTCATTCTCAGCATCGTGGATGCTCCAGAGTGAATCCACCTTCAGCTCCAACTCCGCAACGCGGACCGTCAGTAGCCGGAGGTGGACACACTTCCCGCACATGTAGTCGTCAGGGACACTGGTGTTGTCCCCGTGTTCCCACATGGTACAGGAGGAGCATATCACATGACCGAGCTGTCCTGCCATGACTTAACCCTTAGATACACTTAAATTGCCGACAACAATGTTAAAAGTTACTGACTAATAAAGAAAAAGAAAAACTACTCACCAATCAGCAGCCAATCACTTACCACGTTGGCTGTGACGTCACCTTTTGATTTCTTTCCACTTCTTTTTTGACTTCTCTCAGCTGGAGCTGCACCGGTACGCCTCTCTCGACTCCCGCCTCTCTCGACGCTCCCCGGACTGCTGAGCCTTTTATAGGCCGCTGCCTCTCTCGACTCCCGCCTCTCTCGACGCTCCCCGGACTGCTGAGCCTTTTATAGGCCGCTGCCTCTCTCGACTCCCGCCTCTCTCGACGCTCCCCGGACTGCTGAGCCTTTTAAATGCCGCTGCCTCTCTCGACTCCCGCCTCTCTCGACGCTCCCCGGACTGCTGAGCCTTTTATAGGCCGCTGCCTCTCTCGACTCCCGCCTCTCTCGACTCCCGCCTCTCAAAACCTGGACAAGCCAGGACCCCTTATTATCTCTAGTCAAAAGCTGTGTGCTTTTGCACCGCTAAGTTTGGCCCTCCAAACCGTGGTCCAGGGTACACGTCGACTATGCAGGCCCCTTCTTGGGTAAAATGTTCCTTGTGGTTGTAGACACGTACTCCATGTGGATTGAATGTGAGATAATGTCGGCTAGCACGGCCGCTGCCACCACTGAAAGCCTGCGGGCCATGTTTGCCACACACGGCTTACCCGATGTCCTGGTGAGTGACAATGGCCATGTATTACCAGTGCTGAGTTCAAAGAATTCATGACCCATAACGGGATCAAACATGTCACATCTGCCCCGTTTAAACCAGCGTCCAGTGGTCAGGCAGAGAGAGCAGTGCAAACCATCAAGCAAGGCTTGAAGAGGGTAACTGAAGGCTCACTGCAGACTCGCCTATCCCGAGTGCTGCTTAGCTACCACACGAGACCACACTCACTCACTGGGATCCCACCTGCTGAACTGCTCAAGAAAAGAGCACTTAAGAGAAGGCTCTCGTTAGTTCACCCTGATCTACATGAACAGGTAGAGAGCAGGCAGATTCAACAAAGTGCATACCATGATAGCGCAAATGTGTCACATGAGATTGAAATCAATGATCCTGTATTTGTATTAAATTATGGACAAGGTCTCAAGTGGCTTCCCGGCACTGTCGTGGCCAAAGAAGGAAGCAGGGTCTTTTGGGTAAAACTTTCAAATGGACTCATTCACCGGAAACACTTGGACCAAACCAAACTCAGATTCACGGACTACCCTGAGCAACCCACCTTGCAAAGTTAAAGCACATGGGATTGGGGGTAGTGTGCTGACGTGGATTGAGAACTGGTTGTCAGACAGGAAGCAAAGAGTAGGAGTAAATGGGGATTTTTCAGAATGGCAGGCAGTGACTAGTGGGGTACCGCAAGGTTCTGTGCTGGGGCCCCAGCTGTTTACACTGTACATTAATGATTTAGACGAGGGGATTAAATGTAGTATCTCCAAATTTGCGGATGACACTAAGTTGGGTGGCAGTGTGAGCTGCAAGGAGGATTCTATGAGGCTGCAGAGCGACTTGGATAGGTTAGGTGAGTGGGCAAATGCATGGCAGATGAAGTATAATGTGGATAAATGTGAGGTTATCCACTTTGGTGGTAAAAACAGAGAGACAGACTATTATCTGAATGGTGACAGATTAGGAAAAGGGGAGGTGCAAAGAGACCTGGGTGTCATGGTACATCAGTCATTGAAGGTTGGCATGCAGGTACAGCAGGCGGTTAAGAAAGCAAATGGCATGTTGGCCTTCATAGCGAGGGGATTTGAGTACAGGGGCAGGGAGGTGTTGCTACAATTGTACAGGGCCTTGGTGAGGCCACACCTGGAGTATTGTGTACAGTTTTGGTCTCCTAACCTGAGGAAGGACATTCTTGCTATTGAGGGAGTGCAGCGAAGGTTCACCAGACTGATTCCCGGGATGGCGGGACTGACCTATCAAGAAAGACTGGATCAACTGGGCTTGTATTCACTGGAGTTCAGAAGAATGAGAGGGGACCTCATAGAAACGTTTAAAATTCTGACGGGGTTAGACAGGTTAGATGCAGGAAGAATGTTCCCAATGTTGGGGAAGTCCAGAACCAGGGGACACAGTCTAAGGATAAGGGGGAAGCCATTTAGGACCGAGATGAGGAGGAATTTCTTCACCCAGAGAGTGGTGAACCTGTGGAATTCTCTACCACAGAAAGTTGTTGAGGCCAATTCACTAAATATATTCAAATAGGAGTTAGATGAAGTCCTTACTACTAGAGGGATCAAGAGGTATGGTGAGAAAGCAGGAATGGGGTACTGAAGTTGCATGTTCAGCCATGAACTCATTGAATGGCGGTGCAGGCTAGAAGGGCCGAATGGCCTACTCCTGCACCTATTTTCTATGTTTCTATGTCTATGTTTCTATGACCCTACCATTTTTGATACCTCAACATACACACCAGCGGCAACCGGCACAACGGTTGACCATGAAACAGAACCCATCATCCACAGCAGCCCTGCAGGGCCCAACACACCAGGCAGCCCAGCAAGGCCAGCTGCACAGCAGCCCAGTGAGGGCCTAACAAATGATTCAACAACACCAGCTTTCATACCGAGACGATCAACCAGGGCAAGAAGGGCCCCAGATCAACTCACATTGTAAATAGTTACACTATTGACTTTGGGGGGAATGTTGTTATATATGTGGACTTGTATTTACTCTCTACAACCACTAGAAGGCTCATTTCCCGGAGTCCCCAAGAATCCCATAATCCCTTGGGAGCACAGGTATTTAAGAAGGCTTCACAGGTTGGAGAGGTACTCTGGAGACCTGTAATAAAAGACTAAGGTCACACTTTACTTTGAGCTCACAGTGTTCAGTCTGACTCTTTCTCCATCCATAACAGTGCCGATGAGGAATTCAGTCCGGACAAGGGTCAGTTCAGACGGGATCGCCCCACGTCCTTGGGCCTCCTCGACACACCTAACGGAGTCAGGGCCCAGTGCTATTTTTAGCGACTCGATGGCATTGGCTGTGCGCCGTGCCAGCCCGCTCTTCCGCCATCCAGCCCGCTCTTCCGCCATCGAGTAGGTCCCTGACCTTCGTCATCTTGCCATACACAGCCCTCTCGTCCGCCTGCCACCTAAAACCGCGCTCATGGAGGTACGGATTCCTGAGCAGCGGCTCCCGAAGGACAGCTGCTGTGTCCCAAACTCACCCTGGGATTACTCACAGGGACAGTGTGGGGGTATGCAGGACTGCTCTCCCCAGGCCCATCCTGGGATTACCGACGGGGAAAGAATGCAGGTATGCAGGAGGACTGCTGTCCCCAGACCCAACCTGGGATTACTGACAGGGACAGTGTGGGGTTATGCAGGACTGCTCTCCCCAGACCCACCCTGGGATTACTGACAGGGACAGTGTGGGGTTATGCAGGACTGCTCTCCCCAGACCCACCCTGGGATTACTGACAGGGACAGTGTGGGGGTATGCAGGAGGACTGCTGTCCCCAGACCCACCCTGGGTTTACTGACAGGGACAGTGTGGGGTTATGCAGGACTGCTCTCCCCAGACCCACCCTGGGTTTACTGACAGGGACTGTGTGGGGGTATGCAGGACTGCTCTCCCCAGACCCACCCTGGGTTTACTGACAGGGACTGTGTGGGGTTATGCAGGACTGCTCTCCCCAGACCCACCCTGGGTTTACTGACGGGAACAGTGTGGGGGTATGCAGGACTGCTGCCCCCAGACCCACCCTGGGATTACTGACAGGGACAGTGTGGGGTTATGCAGGACTGCTCTCCTCAGACCCACCCTGGGTTTACTGACAGGGACAGTGTGGGGGTATGCAGGACTGCTGTCCCCAGACCCACCCTGGGTTTACTGACAGGGACTGTGTGGGGTTATGCAGGACTGCTCTCCCCAGACCCACCCTGGGTTTACTGACGGGAACAGTGTGGGGGTATGCAGGACTGCTGCCCCCAGACCCACCCTGGGATTACTGACAGGGACAGTGTGGGGTTATGCAGGACTGCTCTCCCCAGACCCACCCTGGGTTTACTGACAGGGACAGTGTGGGGGTATGCAGGACTGCTGTCCCCAGACCCACCCTGGGATTACTGACAGGGACAGTGTGGGGTTATGCAGGACTGCTCTCCCCAGACCCACCCTGGGATTACTGACAGGGACAGTGTGGGGGTATGCAGGACTGCTCTCCCCAGACCCACCCTGGGTTTACTGACAGGGACAGTGTGGGGTTATGCAGGACTGCTCTCCCCAGACCCACCCTGGGATTACTGACAGGGACAGTGTGGGGGTATGCAGGACTGCTGTCCCCAGACCCACCCTGGGATTACTGACAGGGACAGTGTGGGGTTATGCAGGACTGCTCTCCCCAGACCCACCCTGGGTTTACTGACAGGGACAGTGTGGGGGTATGCAGGACTGCTCTCCCCAGACCCACCCTGGGTTTACTGACAGGGACTGTGTGGGGGTATGCAGGACTGCTCTCCCCAGACCCACCCTGGGTTTACCGACGGGAACAGTGTGGGGTTATGCAGGAGCTCTGCTCTCCCCAGACCCACCCTGGGATTACTGACAGGGACAGTGTGAGGGTATGCAGGACTGCTCTCTCCATCCCACCCTGGGTTTACTGACAGGGACAGTGTGGGGGTATGCAGGACTGCTCTCTCCAGACCCACCCTGGGTTTACTGACAGGGACAGTGTGGGGGTATGCAGAACTGCTGTCCCCAGACCCACCCTGGGTTTACTGACAGGGACAGTGTGGGGGTATGCAGGACTGCTCTCTCCAGACCCACCCTGGGTTTACTGACAGGGACAGTGTGGGGGTATGCAGAACTGCTGTCCCCAGACCCACCCTGGGTTTACTGACAGGGACAGTGTGGGGGTATGCAGGACTGCTCTCTCCAGACCCACCCTGGGTTTACTGACAGGGACAGTGTGGGGGTATGCAGGACTGCTCTCCCCAGACCCACCCTGGGTTTACTGACAGGGACAGTGTGGGGGTATGCAGGACTGCTCTCCCCAGACCCACCCTGGGTTTACCGACAGGGACAGTGTGGGGGTATGCAGGACTGCTCTCCCCAGACCCACACTGGGATTACTGACAGGGACAGTGTGGGGGTATGCAGGACTGCTCTCCCCAGACCCACCCTGGGTTTACTGACAGGGACAGTGTGGGGGTATGCAGGACTGCTCTCCCCAGACCCACCCTGGGTTTACTGACAGGGACAGTGTGGGGGTATGCAGGACTGCTCTCCCCAGACCCACCCTGGGTTTACTGACAGGGACAGTGTGGGGGTATGCAGGACTGCTGTCCCCAGACCCACCCTGGGTTTACTGACAGGGACAGTGTGGGGGTATGCAGGACTGCTCTCCCCAGACCCACCCTGGGTTTACTGACAGGGACAGTGTGGGGGTATGCAGGACTGCTCTCCCCAGACCCACCCTGGGTTTACTGACAGGGACAGTGTGGGGGTATGCAGGAGGACTGCTGTCCCCAGACCCACCCTGGGTTTACTGACAGGGACAGTGTGGGGGTATGCAGGACTGCTCTCCCCAGACCCACCCTGGGATTACTGACAGGAACAGTGTGGGGGTATGCAGGAGGACTGCTGTCCCCAGACCCACCCTGGGATTACTGACAGGGACAGTGTGGGGGTATGCAGGAGGACTGCTGTCCCCAGACCCACCCTGGGTTTACTGACAGGGACTGTGTGGGGGTATGCAGGAGGACTGCTGTCCCCAGACCCACCCTGGGATTACTGACAGGAACAGTGTGGGGGTATGCAGGACTGCTCTCCCCAGACCCACCCTGGATTTACCGATGGGGACAGTGTGGGGGTATGCAGGAGCTCTGCTCTCCCCAGACCCACCGAAGCCTCCCCAGAGCACCTTTACTTTTCTTGGGTATATATTTTGCCTCCATATTTAACCGTAACCCTGTGCTTCATTCTTCCTCAACACTCCGCAGCACTGCAGGCATCAAACTGTCGCAGGAGTAGGTGTGCTCAAGGGCTCGCCCAGATAATTGATTTTAATCTGTTGAATAATCGTCAAATGGGCATTTATTAGTTTTAGCATTCCTGGAAATGACAATCATTCAAGATTGGTCTCGTACTTAAAGTTAGAAAAACACCCAGTTCCTCTTTGCTCATCAGCCACCTCTGCCATTCACTTGCCGTGTGTAGGAAGATACTCTGCGGGTGGCCAAGAACATGCCAGCTCAAAACTCTCTGCACACAGACATCTGCCAACACAAGCGAACTCAGAGCAAACTAACCTGTGAGGTGATCAGAGCCCACTGCGGACTGTACAGAGCATCGAAGCTGAGACGTCACCGTGAGCGGGGTCGCCGCCCCTGAGGTGTCACATCCGCCCTGGCAGATGACAAGTGCAAGGAGACTGGGAGCACTCCCAGACCTGAACTCATTAACGGAACGGGAGAAGGAATTGCAGATAAGTTTTAATGTAATAATTGTCAGCCTCACTGGCTGAAAGGTGCTTTGGGACTTCCTGAGGTCAAGAAAGGTCCACATCAATTCAAGTTCTTTTCTTTCTTTAACCGACTTTGGAAACATGAAGGTGAAAAACACTCAAAATTAAACATTAAAGGGTACAAGGAAAGATCAGGGAAATGGATAGGAGCATATGTTGCACTAGCAGCGGATCACTGGGCCAAATGGCTTCTTTCTATTTGACATTTCTGTGATCCTAAGTTACAAGGAATGACTCACAAAACACAATTTGTTTCACTTTTCAGAAAAAAGCAGTGAGGGGCAAGATCATCATCTTCAAACATTCAGCCATTGATGGGAGTTGTGGGATAGGACAGGAATAGGTGGGAGTGGACAGGAATGGGTGGGAGTGGGCAGGAATAGTTGGGATAGGGCAGGAATGGGTGGGAGTGGACAGGAATGGGTGGGAGTGGACAGGAATGGGTGGGATAGGGCAGGAATGGGTGGGAGTGGACAGGAATGGGTGGGAGTGGACAGGAATGAGTGGGATAGAAACATAGAAACATAGAAAATAGGTGCAGGTGTAGGCCATTTGGCCCTTCGAGCCTGCACCGCCATTCAATGAGTTCATGGCTGAACAGGCAACTTCAGGACCCCATTCCTGCTTTCTCACCATACCCCTTGATCCCCCGAGTAGTAAGGACTCCATCTAACTCCTTTTTGAATATATTTAGTGAATTGGCCTCAACAATTTTCTGTGGTAGAGAATTCCACAGGTTCACCACTCTCTGGGTGAAGAAGTTTCTCCTCATCTCGGTCCTAAATGGCTTACCTCTTATCCTTAGACTGTGACCCCTGGTTCTGGACTTCCCCAACAGTGGGAACATTCTTCCTGCATCTAACCTGTCTAAACCCGTCAGAATTCTAAACGTTTCTAAGAGATCCCCTCTCATTCTTCTGAACTCCAGTGAATACAAGCCCAGTTGATCCAGTCTTTCTTGATATCTCAGTCCCGCCATCCCGGGAATCAGTTTGGTGAACCTTCGCTGCACTCCCTCAATAGCAAGAATGTCCTTCCTCAGGTTAGGAGACCAAAACTGTACACAATACTCCAGGTGTGGCCTCACCAAGGCCCTGTACAACTGTAGTAACACCTCCCTGCCCCTGTACTCAAATCCCCTCGCTATGAAGGCCAACATGCCATTTGCTTTCTTAACTGCCTGCTGTACCTGCATGCCAACCTTCAATGACTGATGTACCATGATACCCAGGTCTCGTTGCACCTCCCCTTTTCCTAATCTGTCACCATTCAGATAATATTCTGTCTCTCTGTTTTTACCACCAAAGTGGATAACCTCACATTTATCCACATTATATCATTCATCTGCCATGCATTTGCCCACTCACCTAACCTATCCAAGTCACTCTGCAGCTTCATAGCATCCTCATCGCAGCTCACACTGCCACCCAACTTAGTGTCATCCGCAAATTTGGAGATGCTACATTTAATCCCCTCGTCTAAATCATTAATGTACAATGTAAACAGCTGGGGCCCCAGCACAGAATCTTGTGGTACCCCACTAGTCACTGCCTGCCATTCTGAAAAGTACCCATTTACTCCTACTCTTTGCTTCCTGTCTGCCAACCAGTTCTCAATCCACGTCAGCACACTACCCCCAATCCCATGTGCTTTAACTTTGCACATTAATCTCTTGTGTGGGACCTTGTCGAAAGCCTTCTGAAAGTCCAAATACACCACATCAACTGGTTCTCCCTTGTCCACTCTACTGGAAACATCCTCAAAAAATTCCAGAAGGTTTGTCAAGCATGATTTCCCTTTCACAAATCCATGCTGACTTGGACCTATCATGTCACCTCTTTCCAAATGCGCTGCTATGACATCCTTAATAATTGATTTCATCATTTTACCCACTACCAATGTCAGGCTGACCGGTCTATAATTCCCTGTTTTCTCTCTCCCTCCTTTTTTAAAAATTGGGGTTACATTGGCTACCCTCCACTCCATAGGAACTGATCCAGAGTCGATGGAATGTTGGAAAATGACTGTCAATGCATCCGCTATTTCCAAGGCCACCTCCTTAAGTACTCTGGGATAGGACAGGAATGGGTAGGATAGGGCAGGAATGGGTGGGATAGGACAGGAATGGGTGGGATAGGGCAGGAATGGGTGGAATAGGCCAGAAATGGGTGGGATAGGACAGGAATGGTGGGATAGGGCAGGAATGGGTGTGAGTGGCCAGGAATTGGTGGGAGTGGCCAGGAATGGGTGGGAGTGGACAGGAATGGGTCGGAGTGGACAGGAATGGGTCGGAGTGGACAGGAGTGGGTGGGATAGGACAGGAATGGGTGGGAGTGGACAGGAATGGGTGGAAGTGGACAGGAATAGGTGGGAGTGGACAGGAATAGGTGGGAGTGGACTGGAAGCAGAACCCAAACTGAGCATCGGTGAGTAGGTTATTGGTGAGTACGTGCTGCTTGATAACACTGTCGACAACACTTTCCATCACTTTGCTGATGATGGAGAGTAGACTGATGGGGAGGGGGATAATTGGCCGGATTGGATTTGTCCTGCTTTTTGTGGACAGCTCATACCTGGGCAGTTTCCACATTGTCAGATCGATGCCAGTGTTGTAGCTGTACTGGAAGAGCTTGACTAGAGGCGGGACTAGTTCTGGAGCACAAGTCTTCGGCACGAGAGCCAGTATGTTGTCAGAGCCCATTACATTTGCTGTATCCAAGGCGCTCAGCCACATCTTGATGTCACTTGGAGTGAATCGAATTGGCTGAAGAATGGCTTCTGTGATGGTGGGGACCTCATGAAGAGCCCGATGTATCATCCACTCGGCACTTCTGGCTGAAGATGGTTGTAAATGTTTCAGCCTTGTCTTTTGCACTTGCGTGCTGGGCTCCGCCATCATTGAGGAGGGATATTCATGGAGCCTCCTCCTCCCGTTAGTTGTTTAATGGTCCAACACCATTCACGACTGGATATGGCAGTATTGCAGAGCTTGGCTGATCCATTGATTGTGGGCTTGCTTAGCCCTGTTTATAGCATGCTGCTTCCATTGTTTAGCATGCATGTAGTCTGTGTTGCAGCTTCCCAAGTTGGCACCTCATTTTCAGATACGCCTGGTGCTGCTCCTGGCACGCTCTTCTACACTCCTCATTGAACCAGGGTTGTTCCCCTGGCTTGATGGTAAAGGTAGAGTGAGGGATATGCCGGGCCGTGAGGTTACAGATTGTGGTGGAATACAATTCTGCTGCTGCTGATGGCCCACAGCGCCTCATGGATACCCAGTTTTGAGCTGCTAGGTCTGTCCTGAATCTATCTCATTTAGCACGGTGGTAGTGTCACACAACATGATGGAGGGTGTCTGCAGTGTGAGGATGGAGTGGAGGTACAAGGCAGGTGTGTGTAAGGATGTGCAGGATTAGGGTCGGGAAGGCAGAGTGATGGGAATGTGATAATGTAGATGGAGAGAGGGATGAGTGGAGGTACAAGGTATGCTGGTGTGTGTAAGGATGTGCAGGAGCAGGTTCGGGAAGGCAGAGTGATGGGGATGTGATAATGTAGATGGAGAGAGGGATGAGTGGAGGTACAAGGCAGGTGTGTGTAAGGATGTGCAGGAGCAGGGTCGGGAAGGCAGAGTGATGGGGATGTGATAATGTAGATGGAGAGAGGGATGAGTGGAGGTACAAGGCAGGTGTGTGTAAGGATGTGCAGGGGCAGGGTCGGGAAGGCAGAGTGATGGGGATGTGATAATGTAGATGGAGAGAGGGATGAGTGGAGGTACAAGGTATGCTGGTGTGTGTAAGGATGTGCAGGAGCAGGTTCGGGAAGACAGAGTGATGGGGATGTGATGAGAGACACAGCAGGATGAAGGTGAGTGTGGCTTTGGACTCACCTTTCCTGATCTAATGAGATCATAGATGGAATCACAGAATGGTTACAGCACAATAGGAGGCCATTCGGCCCATCTAGCCCGTGCCGGCTCTCTGCGAGAGCACCTCAGCTAGTCCCACTCCCTTGTCCATTCCCTCTAGCCCAGAAAATTGTTTTCCTTCAGATACTTATCCAATTCCCTTTTGAAAACCACGATTGAGTCTGTCTCCACCACCCTTTCAGGCCGTGCATTCCAGATCCTAACCACTCGCTGCGTAAAAAGGTTTTTCGCCTTTGGTTCTTTTGCCAATCACCTTAAATCTGTGTCCTCTGGACCCTCTGCCAATGGGAACAGTTTCTCTCTCTCTACTCTGTCCAGACCCCTCATGATTTTGAACACCTCGATCAAATCTCCTTTCAATCTTCTGTTCTCTAAGGAGAACAACTCCAGCTTCTCCAGTCTATCCACGTAACTGAAGTCCCTCATCCCTGGTATCATTCTCTCTAAGGCCTTCACATCCTTCTTAAAGTGCAGTGCCCAGAATTTGACACAATACTCCAGTTGGGGCCGAACCAGTTTTTTTTTATATAAGTTCATCATAATTCCCACATTTATGTACTCTACACCTCTACTTATAAAGCCCAGGATTCCATAAGCTTTTTTAACCACTTTCTCAACCTGCCCTGCCACCATCAACGATTTGTGCACATATATCCCCAGGTCTCTCTATTCATGCACCCCCTTTAGGATTGTACCATTTAGTTTATATTCACTCTCCTCGTTCTTTCTGCCAAAATGTATCGCTTCACACTTTTCTGCATTAAATTTCATCTGCCACGAGTCCGCCCATTCCACCAGCCTGCCTCTGTCCTCTTGCAGTCTATCACAATCCTCTTCACTGTTTACATTACTTCCAAGTTTTATGTCATTTGCAAATTTTGAAATTGTGTCTTATTCACCAACATCCAAGTCAAAAAGCCATTAACTCGCCAAGGCTTCTTCGGAAGCACCTCCCAAACCCACGACCTCGATCACCTAGAAGGACAAGGGCAGCAGGGCATGGGAACACCAGCACCTGCAAGTTCCCCTCCAAGTTACACACCACCCTGACTTGGAAATATACAGGTTCAACCTCCCCGAGAACCGGCCCCAATGCCCCAGGAACTTGAAGCCCTCCCTCCTGCACCATCTCTCCAGCCACGCATTCATCTGCTCTATCTTCCTATTTCTATACTCACTCATGCATGGAACTGGGAGTGATCCAGAGATTACTACCTTTGAGGTCCTTGCTTTAACCTCTTTCCTAGCTCCCTTAAATCTGCCTGCAGGACCTCATCCCTCTTTCTACCTATGTCATTGGTCCCGATATGGACCACGACCTCTGGCTGTTCACCCTCCCACCTCAGAATGTTCTGCAACCGCTCCGTGACATCCTTGACCCTGGCACCAGGGAGGCAACATACCATCCTGGAATCATGTCTGCGGCCACATAAACGCCTGTCTGCTCCCCTAACTATCGAATCCCCTACCACTATTGCATTCCCTAACTTCCTCCTCTCCCCCTGTGCAGCTGAGCCACCCGTGGTGTCATGGACTTGGCTCTGGCTGCACTCCCCAGAGGAACCATCGTCCTCACCAGTACTCAGTGCTGAATACTAGTTGGAGAGCGAGATGCACTCAGGGGATTCCTGCACCACCTGCCTGGTCCTCCTTGTCTGACGGTCACCCATTTCCTTTCTGCCTGCACACTCTTAAACTGTGGATTGACCATCTCCTGAAACATGCTATCCACGTAGCTCTCAGCATCACGGATGCACCGCGGTGACTCCAGCTGTTGCTCAACCTTCAAAACCCGAAGCTTGAGCTCCTCCAGCCTACGACACCTCCTGCAGACGGGAAGCATCCTGGAATTCCCACATGGCACAGCATGTGCATTCTTTGGGACTGAGGTGTCCTGCCACGCCTCTACTTAATCACCATCATCATTGGCAGTCCCTTGGAATTGAGGAGGACTTGCTTCCACTCTTAACATGAGTCCTTAGATGGCTGAATAGTCCAATATGAGAACCACAGTTTCTGTCACAGGTGGGACAGATAGTTGTTGAGGGAAGGGGTGGATGGGACTGATTTGCCGCACGCTCTTTCTGCTGCCTGCACTTGATTTCTTCATGCTCTCGGCGACGAGACTCGAGGTGCTCAGCGCCCTCCCAGATGCACTTCCTCCACTTAGAGCGGTCTTTGGCCAGGGTTTCCCAGGTGTCAGTGGGGATGGTGCACTTTATCAGGGAGGCTTTGAGGGTGTCCTTATAACTTTCCGCAGCTCACCTTTGGCTCGTTTGCTGTGAAGGAGTTCCGAGTAGAATGCTTGCTTTGGGAGTCTCGTGTCTGGCATGCGAACTATGTGGCTTGTCCAGCGAAGCCAATCAAGTGTGGTCAGTGCTTCAATGCTGGGGATGTTAGCCTGGTCGAGGATGCTAACGTTGGTGCGTCTGTCCTCCCAGGGGATTTGTAGGATCTTGCGGAGACATCGTTGGTGGTATTTCTCCAGCAACTTGAGGTGTCTACTGTACATGGTCCATGTTTCTGAGCCATACAGGAGGGCGGGTATTACTACAGCCCTGTAGACCATGAGCTTGGTGACAGTTTTGAGGGCCTGGTCTTCAAACACTCTTTTCCTCAGGCGCACTGGAGGCGGTGTTGAATCTCGTCGACAATCTGCTCTTGTTGATAAGAGCTCCCGAGGTATGGGAAATGGTCCACGTTGTCCAGGGCCATGCCGTGGATCTTAATGATTGGCGGACAGTGCTATGCGGCGAGGACAGGCTGGTGGAGGACCTTTGTCTTACTGATGTTTAGCGTAAGGCTCATACTTTCGTACACCTCAGTAAATACGTAGATACTTAATAGGCCATTAACTAACTTAGAGAAATAAACTTAAGACTAAGGGGGAGAAATTTGAGGCGTTAACTTTTTAAATTTTGAAAAGTTAGCACCAGGCGCAAATGAATCTTAACTTCATCTAAATTGGGCTTTAGGAAGGAAGAGGGGTGGTAAATCAAGAGCTAATGACCTCAGTGGGGCAGTGCACTACCCAATTTCAGGTGACTTGCATTCAGCAATCATCCTTCAATCCTTCACACTGACTCATTCCAGCTCTTAAAGGGGAGATTATATCAAGCTGCAGCTGCTCATTCACCAGTGCTGCATTTGAAGGAGAGCTGGCCAAGGGGGCCATCAGCCGGTCCAGGCAGCGGGCGGTCGAGGGGGTCGTTCAGCCCGACTGCCTGCCTCTCTTCTGTGCCTACATCCGGGCCAGGGTGTCCTTAGAGATGGAGCACGCGGTGTCCACCGGTACACTCGCGGCCTTCCGCGAGAGGTGGGCACCGGAGGGACTGGAGTGCATTATTAACTCCGGCAAACATATTTTAATTTGATTTTATATGTTTTAAGGTTTAATTTGTTTTAAATGCCGGTTTTAGTGTCCCCCTCCCCTTTTATAGGGGGCAGTTGTAAAAATTATGATTTTGGTGCCCAAAAAAAAACTACAAAAAAATACAATAAAACCCCCAAAAAATAACACAAAAAAGGGCCTTGAAAAATGTTTGAAGGAGACCTGAGAGCAAGTTGAAGAACTTTCTGGTATGGCTGCTGCTAATCCAGCTACAAGGGAGAGCGCACGACGTTTTAATGACGTGGCATTGGAGGCATTGGAGGGGGCAGTCGAGTGAAGGAGGGATGTGCTATTCCCAGCAACTGGAAGGAGGCTATTGCCCCAGGTCTTCAGGACCAGATAGAGGGGCCGAGAAGGTGTCATAAAAACATAACAAATAGGAGCCGGCGTAGGCCATTTGTCCCCTCGAACCTGCTCCGCCATTCAATAAGATCATGGCTGATCTGATCATGGACTCAGCTCCACTTCCCTACCCGCTCCTCATAACCCTTTATTCCCTTATTGCTCAAAAATCTGTCTATCTCCACCTTAAATACATTCAATGACCCAGCCTTCACAGCTCTCTGGGGCAGAGAATTCCATAGATTCCACAGAACCCTCTGAGAGAAGAAATTTCTCCTTTGCTCATTCTTCTAAGACTATGTCCCTGAGTTTTAGTTTGCCCTATGAGTGGAAATATCCTCTCTGCATCCACCTTGTCGAGCCCCCTCGTTATCTTATAAGTTTCGATAAGATCACCTCTCATTCTTCTGAACTCCAATGTATATAGGCCCAACCTGCTCAACCTATCTGCATAAGTCAACCTTTCATCTCCGGAATCAACCTCGTGAACCTTCGCTGAACAGCCTCCAATGCAAGTATATCTTTCTTAAATACGGAGACCAAAACAGTACGCAGTACTCCAGGTGTGGCCTCACCAATACCCTGTACAGTTGTAGCAGCACTTCTCTGCTTTTATACTCTCTCCCCCTTGCAATAAAGGCTAACATTCCATTTGCCTTCTTGATCACTTGCTGTACCTGCTGTCATGTATGTATGCTTGGGGTTACTAGCCACCAGGGGACGCCACTGTCGGAGGTACGCATGTGTGTGCGGGCCAGGTACATAAAGGAAGCCATCATGTAAGGTGGGCACTTTGGGCCCGAATAAAGTTTGCACCTAAGTGAGTTTACAGTATTTAGTCTATCGAGTTATCACATACATAACATTTGGCGACAAGATAACTCAAGAATCTTCGCATGCAAAATGAGCACCATTGGAATTCAGGAGAGATTCGTGGAGGGAGAGGACTGGTCGGATTTTATCGATCGTCTGGACCAGTACTTCGTGGCCAACAAAATGGAGGAAGCTGCTGACGCAGTTAGGCGCAGGGCGGTTTTCCTCACTGTTTGCGGTCCGAAAATCTATGGCCTCATAAAGGGCCCGAGTTTCCACACGATAAAAAACGGTTGCCCCTCCGAGCTGGGCGCCCGTTTTTCACGCCTAAAACGGCGCCGGAAAAAAAACGTGCGATTCTGGAGCGCCCTGCAGCTCCATGTCTGTTTGGTGCGGCGCCCAGGGGGGCGGAGCCTACACTCGTGCCAATTTTGTAAGTGGGAGGGGGCGGGTACCATTTAAATTAGTTTTTTTCCTGCCGGCAACCCTGCGCGTGCGCGTTGGAGCGTTCGCACACGCGCAGTGTGAAGGAAACATTGGCACTCGGCCATTTTTGCAGTTCTTTGTAGCTGTTTAATTTTTGAACATTTTTTAATAAAAGCACATTGCCATCAGCACCGAGGCACTGAGGCAGTCGTTTCCCTCCCCGCCCCCCCCGGGAACGGCTGCCTCCTTCCCCCACCCCCCCCCCGGGAACAAACGGCTTTCTCCCCCCCCCCCCCCCCGGGAACAAACAGCTTTCTCCCCCCCCCCCCCCCCGGGAACAAACAGCTTTCTCCTCCCCCCCCCCCCCCCCCGGGAACAAACAGCTTTCTCCCCCCCCCCCCCCCCCCCGGGAACAAACAGCTTTCTCCTCCCCCCCCCCCCCCCCCCCGGGAACAAACAGCTTTCTCCAATCTCCCCCCCCCCCCCCGGGAACAAACAGCTTTCTCCTCCCTCCCCCCCCCCCCCCCGGGAACAAACAGCTTTCTCCTCC
>NC_091983.1:247261198-247318432 GCF_044704955.1 Pristiophorus japonicus
GGAAGAGAGACTGTGAGAGAAGAAGGGAGAGAGACTGGGGGAGAGTGAGAGTGCGGGAGAGAGAGAGAGCAAGAGACTCGGAGAGAGAGAGAGAAACTGGGGGAGAGAGAGAGAAACTGGGGAGAGAGACTGGAGAGAGAGAGAGAGAGAACTCGGGGAGAGAGGGAGAGAGAGAGAGAGAGAGAGAGAGAGAGAGAGAGAGAGACTGAGAGGAGGGGGAGAGAGGGACGGAGAGAAACTGGGGGAGTGAGAGACTGGGGAGAGGGAGAGAGAGAGAGGGAGGGAGAGAGAGAGAGACTGGGAGGGAGAGAGAGAGAGACTGGGGGGAGGAGAGAAAGAGAAAGAGAGAGAGAGAGAGAGAGAGACTGGGAGAGAGAGAGAGAGACTGGGAGAGAGAGAGAGAAACTGGGGAAGAGAGAGAGACTGGGGGAGAGAGAGACTGAGATGGAGATTTGGAGAGAAAGAGAGAGAGAGAGAGACTGGGGGGAAGAGAGATAAGAGAGAAAGATTGGGAGGGAGAGAGAGAGAGAACTGGGGGAGGGAGAGACTGGGAGAGGGGGAGAGAGAGAGACTGGGAGAGAGAGGGAGAGAAACTGGGAGAGAGAAAGTGAGACTGGGGCCGAGAGAGAGAGACTGGGGGAGAGAGAGAGAGAGAGAGACTGGGGGAGAGAGAGAGACTGGGGGAGAGAGGGATACTGGGAGACTGAGAGAGAGGGAGACTGAGAGAGAGACAGAGAGAGGGAGGGAGAGAGACTGAGATAGAAGAAGGGAGCGAGACTGGGGAGAGGGAGAGAGAGACTGGGGGAGAGAGAGACTGGGGGAGAGAGAGAGTGGGGGAGAGAGAGAGTGGGGGAGAGTGGGGGATGAGGGAGAGAGAGAGAACTGGGGGAGGGAGAGACTGGGAGTGAGAGAGAGAGAGACTGGGAGAAAGAGAGAGGGAGAGAAACTGGGGAAGAGAGAGAGACTGGGGGAGAGAGAGACTGGGATGGAGATTTGGAGAGAAAGAGAGAGAGAGAGAGAGACTGGAGGGGGGAAAGAGAGATAAGAGAGAAAGATTGGGGGGGAGAGGGAGAGAGAGACAGAGAGAGAGAGAGAGAGAGAGAGAGAGAGGGAAAGACTGGGGGAGAGAGCGACTGAGAGAGAGAGACTGGGAGAGGAAGAGAGAGAGATTGGGGAGAGAGAGAGAGAGAGAGAAACTGGGGGAGGGAGAGACTGGGAGAGAGAACAAGAGAGAGAGACTGGGGTTGAGAGAGGGCGAGAGAGAGAGGGAGAGACTGGGGGAAAGAGAGAGGGAGAGACTGGGGGAAAGAGAGAGAGAGAGAGAGAGAGAGACTGGGGGGGAGAGAGAGAGAGAGAGGGAGAGAGACTGAGATAGAAGAAGGGAGCGAGACTGGGGAGAGAGAGAGATAGATTGGGAGAGAGAGGGAGAGAGAGAGAGAGAGAGACTGGGGGAGAGAGAGAGTGGTGGAGAGAGGGAGGGAGAGAGACTGGGAGAGAGGGAGAGACTGCAGGAAAGAGAGAGAGGGAGAGATGGGGGAGAAAGCGAGAGCTACACTGGAGGGGAGGGAGAGAGAGACAGATTGGGGAGAGAGAGACTGGGAGAGAGTGGGAGACTGGGGGGGGGGGGGGAGAGACATAGAGAGAGGGTGAAAGAGACTGGGAGAGAGAGACTGAGGGAGAGAGACTGGGAGAGAGAGAGAGAGAGACTGAGGGAGAGAGACTGGGAGAGAGAGAGAGAGAGACTGGGAGAGAGTGGGAGACTGGGGGGGGGAGAGAGACATAGAGAGAGGGTGAAAGAGACTGGGAGGGAGGGAGAGAGACTGGGAGAGAGAGAGAGAGAGAGACTGAGACTGGGGGAGAAAGAGAGAGTGGGGGAGAGAGAGAAAGAGAGAGAGTGGGGGGGGAGAGAGAGAGAGAGAGAGAGAGAGAATCAGGGAGAGAGAAAGAGACTGGGAGGGAGAGGGAGGGAGAGAGAGACAGAGAGAGAGAGAGAGAGGGGAGAGAGAGACTGGGGGAGAGCGAGAGAGACTGAGAGACTAGGGGAGAGAGACTGAGACTGGGGGGGAGAGAGAGAGAGAAAGAGAGAGAGTGGGGGAGAGAGAGAGAAAGAGAGAGTGGGGGAGAGAGAGTGGGAGAGAGAAAGAGAGAGACTGGCGCAGAGAGAGGGAGAGAGAGATTGAGAGTGGGAGAGAGAGAGAGTGAGACTGGCGCAGAGAGAGAAAGATAGAGAGACTGAGAGAGATGGAGGGAGAGAGAGAGAGACAGAGAGTGGGGGAGAGAGGGAGAGAGAGAGGGAGAGACTGGGGAGAGAGAGACTGAGACTGAGAGAGTGGGGGAGAGGGGGAGAGGGAGGGAGAGAGAGAGAGAGCGACTGGGGGAGAGAGAGAGAGACAGAGAGTGGGGGAGAGAGAGAGAGACAGAGAGTGGGGGAGAGAGGGAGAAAGAGACTCAGAGAAAGAGAGGGAAAGAGAGAAACATAGAGAGGGGGGGTGAAAAGAGATTGAGAGACTGAGAGAGTGGGGGAGAGAGGGAACAAGAGACAGGGAGAGAGAGAGACAGAGGGAGGGAGACAGACTGGGAGAGAGAGAGAGGGAGGGAGAGAGACTGGGAGAGAGCGAGAGAGAGAGACTGGGTGAGAGAGAGAGAGGGGGAGGGAGAGAGACATAGAGGGGGGGGGAAGAGAGACTGAGAGAGTGGGGGAGAGAGAGAGAGTGGGTGAGAGAGAGAGTGAGACTGGCACAGAGAGAGAAAGATAGAGAGACTGAGAGAGAGGGAGGGAGAGAGACTGGGGAGAGAGAGACTGAGAGAGGGAGGGAGAGAGACTGCGAGAGTGAGGGAGAGAGCGAGAGAGATACTGGGGAGAGAGAGAGACTACAAGAGTGGGGAAGAGAGGGAGAGAGAGAGACTGGGAGAGAGAGCGAGAGCGAGACTGGGGGGAAAGAGAGAGAGAGAGAGCGAGAGAGAGAGACGGGGATGCGGGGGGGGGAGAGAGAGAGAAACTGGGGGAGAGAGGGAGAGGGAGAGAGAGAGAGAGCTAGAAACTGGGAGAGAGAGTGAGGCTGGGGGAAAGAGAGAGACTGGGGGAGAGAGAGATGGAGAGAGAGAGAGAGAGAGAGAGAGAGACTGGGGGAGAGAGGGATACTGGGAGACTGAGAGAGAGCGAGACTGAGAGAGAGACAGAGAGAGGGAGGGAGAGAGACTGAGATAGAAGAAGGGAGCGAGACTGGGGAGAGAGAGAGAGACTGGGGGAGAGAGAGAGTGGGGGAGACTGGAGAGAGAGTGAGAGAGAGAAATTGGGGGAGAGAGAGACTGGGGAGAGGGAGAGTAGGGGAGAGAGGGAGAGAGAGAGACTCGGAGGGAGAGAGTGAGGGAGACTGGGGGAGAGAGGGAGAGAGGGACAGAGAGACAGAGAGAGAGAGAGAGAGAAAGACTGGGGAGAGAGAGACTGAGAAAGAGAGAGAGAGACTGGGGGGAAGAGAGAGAGATAGAGAGAAAGATTGGGGGAGAGGGAGAGAGAGAGACTGGGAGAGGAGGGAGATAGAGAGAGAGGGAGAGACTGGGAAAGAGAGCAAGAGAGAGAGAGAGAGAGACTGGGGGAGAGAGAGAGGGAGAGAGAGAGAGACTGGGAGAAAGAGAGAGGGGGAGAGAGACAGAGAGAGGGAGGGAGTGAGGGAGACTGGAGGAGAGAGAGAGAGAGGGAGAGACTGGGGGAAAGAGAGAGAGAGAGAGAGGGGGGGGAGAGAGAGAGAGACAGAGAGAGGGAGGGAGAGAGACTGAGGTAGAAGAAGGGAGCGAGACTGGGGAGAGAGGGAGAGACTGGGGGAAAGAGAGAGAGAGAGACTGGGGGAGAGAGAGAGAGAGCGAGAGAGACAGAGAGAGAGAGACAGAGAGAGGGAGGGAGAGAGACTGACTGAGATAGAAGAAGGGAGCGAGACTGGGGAGAGAGAGAGACAGACTGGGAGAGAGAGGGAGAGAGAGAGAGACTGGGGGGAGAGAGGGAGAGAGAGGGAGAGAGAGAGAGAGAGGGAGAGAGAGAGAGAGAGAGAGAGAGAGAGAGAGATAAAGAGAGACTGGGGAGAGAGAGAGAGAGAGAGAGAGAGAGAGAGACTGGGAGAGAGAGAGAGAGAGAATCTGGGGGGTGGGGAGACAGTGGGGGGAGAGAAAGAGACTGGGGGTGAGAAAGAGAGGGAGGGAGAGAGATTGAGAGAGAAGAAGGGAGAGAGACTAGGGGAGTGAGAGGGAGAGACAGACTGGGGAGAAAGAGAGAGAGAGAGACTGGAGGAGAGAGGGAGAGAGAAAGAGAGGGATGGAGAGAGATTGAAGGAGAAGAAGGGAGAGAAACTAGGGGAGTGAGAGGGAGAGACAGACTGGGGGGAGAGAGAGAGAGAGACTGAGGGAGAGAGAGTGGTGGAGAGAGGGAGGGAGAGAGAATGGGAGAGAGAGAGAGAGAGGGAGAGACTGCAGGAAAGAGAGAGAGGGAGAGATGGGGGAGAAAGCAAGAGCTAGACTGGAGGGGAGGGAGAGAGAGATAAATTGGGGAGAGAGAGAGACTGGGAGAGAGTGGGAGACTGGGGGAGAGAAGGAGAGAGAGAGACTGGGGCAGAGAGAGAGAGAGAGAGGGAGGGAGAGAGAGAATCTGGGGGGGGAGAGAGACAGTGGGGGAGAGAGAGAGAGAGAGAGAGAGACTGGGGGTGAGAGGGAGAGAGAAAGAGTGGGAGGGAGAGAGATTGAGAGAGAAGAAGGGAGAGAGACTAGGGGAGTGAGAGGGAGAGACAGACTGGGGAGAAAGAGAGAAAGACTGGGGGAGAGAGAGAGTGATGGAGAGAGGGAGGGAGAGAGACTGAGAGAGAGAGAGGGAGAGACTGCAGTAAAGAGAGAGAGGGAGAGATTGGGGGAGAAAGCGAGAGCTAGACTGGAGGGGCGGGAGAGAGAGAGAGAGATACTGGGAGATAGAGACAGAGAGAGAGAGAGAGAAAGAGAGAGGGAGAGAGACTGGGGGAGAGAGAGAGAGAGAGAGAGAGACTGAGACTGGGGGAGTTGTAAAGTCCTTACTCAATGGCACAAAACCCACACGAGGCACATTCTATGGACAAGGTCACTCTATGACCTGAACCTTTATTCACAGGACCAAGAAGTGCTGAGCCTGTGTGGGACCTCCCTTTATATACTTAGATGACCAGGTAAGGTGTGTCTCCCACAAGTTCATCCTCTGTGGTCAAGGTGTGCATTGCTTAAGTATGTACAGTATTGCAGTGGTGTTACATAGAGGTTACATGCATGACATCACCTCCCCCCCAAAGTCTTATTGGGATCATAGGTTAAGTCTCTCGGGTGGTCTACGCTCCCTTGTGGAGCGCCGCAGTTGAGGCTCTGGTTGTTGAGCCTTGGCCTGAGTGTCTGTCACCTGTGGTGATTCCGGCCTGTCCGGGCTGACCGCCAGGACTGTACCTGCTGCTGAATGTTCTTGTTGCTCATTCACTGGCGGTGGTGTGAGCACCATCTCATGATCTTCCTCGGGTTCCTCAGTGTCGATGCTGAACCTGTTTTTTACTTGGTCCAGATGCTTACAGCATATCTGCCCATTGTTAAGTTTAACTACGATGATCTTATTCCCCTCTTTGTCTATCACAGTACTCTCAAGCCATTTGGGCCCCACGGTGTGATTGAGGACAAATACAGGATCATTTATTTCTATACATCTCCCCCTTGAATTTCGGTCATGGTGCTTGTTTTGGGACTGGCGCTTGCCCTCAACTATGTTGGTCAGGACTGGGTGAATGAGTGACAACCGAGTTTTGAGTGTTCGTTTCATAAGTAGCTCAGTGGGCGGGACCCCCGTGAGCGAGTGCGGTCGGGACCCATAGGCCAGCAGGATGCGTGATAGGCGGCATTGAAGGGAGGGTCCTTGAATCCTGAGCATGCCTTGTTTAATGATTTGGACCGCACGTTCCGCCTGGCCATTGGAGGCCGGCTTGAACGGCGCAGTCCTGACGTGGTTGATGCCATTACCCGACATGAACTCCCGGAATTCGTAGCTCATGAAACATGGGCCATTATCGCTAACCAGGATGTCTGGCAAGCCGTGGGTTGCAAAGATCGCACGTAGACTCTCCACTGTGGTGGATGTCGTGCACAAATTAAAAATGATGCACTCGATCCATTTCGAGTACGCATCAACCACAATGAGAAACATTTTTCCCAAGAACGGGCCCGCGTAGTCTACATGAATGTGATCATGGCCTGGTGGGCCAGGGCCACGGGCTGAGCGGGGCCTCCCTGGGGGCATTACCCAGCTGGGCACACGTCGTGCATCTGTGAACACAGGTGTGAATCAATTCCCGGCCACCAAACATGTGACCAGGCAATGGCCTTCATCAGCACAATGCCTGGGGGCTCGCTGTGGAGTTCCTTGATGAATGCCTCCCTGCCCCTCTGAGGCATGACTACCCGGCTGCCCCATAGTAGGCAGTCGGCTTGGATGGAGAGCTCATCCATCTACCTGTGGAACGGTCTGATCTCCTCGGCATGCTCCGTGTGCGGCCGCCCAATCCCCAGTCAGGACACATTTCTTAATCAGAGATAGGAGGGGAATCTCTGTTTGTCCAGATTTTGATCTTGCGGGCTGTGATGGGGGAGTCTGCGCTGTCAAAGGCATCGACGGCCATGACCATCTCAGCGCTTTGTTCCGCTGCCCCCTCGGTGCTGGCCAGTGGAAGCCTGCTGAGCGCATCAGCGCAATTTTCAGTGCCGGGCCGGTGCCGTATGGTGTAGTCATACGCAGCCAGCGTGAGAGCCCACCGCTGTATGCGAGCTGGTGCATTGGCATTGTCAGCCTTGCTGTCTGACAACAGGGATATTAACGGCTTGTGGTCCATTTCTAATTCGAACCTCCTGCCAAAAAGGTACCGATGCATTTTTTTTTACACCATAGACACATGCAAGTGCCTTCTTCTCAACCATCCCATATCCCCGTTCTGCTTGAGAAAGCGACCTGGAAGCATAAGCCACAGGTTGTAGTTGGCCCTCAGCATTTCTCTGCTGTAACACGCACCTGACCCCATAGGACGATGCATCACATGTCAGAACCAATTTCTTACAGGGGTCGTACAGGGTCAATAACTTATTTGAACAAAGTAGGTTCCGCGCCCGATCGAAAGCCCGTTCTTGACAGTCCCCCCAAAACCAATCACAACCCTTATGCAGGAGCATGTGAAGCAGCTCCAACAATGTGCTTAAGTTTGGCAGTAAGTTCCCGAAATAGTTCAAAATCCCAGAAATGAACACAACCCCGATGTGTTGCAGGGTCTGGGTGCTCGTCGAATCGCCTCTGTTTTGGATTCGGTGGGCCGAATCCTATCTGCAGCAACCCTCCTGCCCAGGAACTCAACCTCAGGAGCCAAAAACACACATTTAGACTTCTTGAGTCGCAGGCCTACCCGGTCCAGTCGGCGTAGCACCTCTTCCAGGTTGTGGAGGTGTTCCTCGGTGTCTCGACCCGTGATGAGGATGTCATCCTGAAATACGATTGTTCCAGGAATGGATTTGAGCAGGCTTTCCATGTTTCTTTGAAAAATCGCGGCCGCTGATCGAATGCCAAACAGGCACCTGTTATAAACGAACAGTCCCTTGTGCGTGGTGATGGTGGTCAGTAGTTTAGATTCGTCGGCCAGTTCCTGGGTCATATAGGCTGAAGTGAGATCCAACTCGGTAAACAGCTTGCCGCCTGCCAGCGTGGCGAAAAGATCCTCCACTCTCGGGAGTGGGTATTGGTCTTGTCGGGACACCCAATTGATAGTGGCCTTGTAGTCGCCACAGATCCTGACAGAACCATCCGCTTTTAGGACGGGAATGATGGAGCTCGCCCAGTCACTGAATTCAACGGGCGAGATGATGCCGTCTCTCAGCAAACGGTCCAATTCGCTCTCAATTTTCTACCGCATCATATACGGCACCACTCTGGCTTTGTGGTGCACAGGTCTGAGGTCCGGGGTGATGTGTATCACTACTTTGGTACCTTTGAATGTCCCGACGCCAGGTTGAAATAGTGACTCAAATTGTTGTAGGACTTGTGAGCACGAACTTCGCTCCACAGATGACATGGCGTGCACATCCCCCCATTTCTAGTTCATCTCAGCTAACCAGCTCCTCCCCAACAGTGCGGGACCATTGCCCGGGACAATCCAGAGTGGCAGCCGGTTCACTGATCCATTGTGTGTGACCGCCAACATTGCACTGCCTAGTACTGGAATGATTTCTTTGGTACACATCCGCAGTTGTGTCTCAATGCGTTCTAGTTTGTCTACTGGCTTTGAGTGGCCATAGCTTTTCGAATTGTTGAATGCTCATGAGTGACTGGCTGGCCCCCGTGTCCAGCTCCATGCATACAGGGACGCTGTTTAATAAAACCTTCATCATCATTGGTGGCGTTTTGGTATATCAGCTGTGAATGTTTGCCACGTGAACCCGCTGAACATCAGCATCCATTGATTTGCCCCAAGAGTCATCCTGCCTCATAGACCCCTCTTCTGGTCCATCCGCCTCATAAATTAGCCTGGTTACAGGCTTCCTGCACATTCGAGCTAAATGGCCACTGCAGACAAATTGTTGAAACCTGCAAGTCCTGGCAGAGTGTTTGCCCCCACACCTCCAGCATGAGCTGAGATTCCCATTGAATGACCCGCTTTTCCTCGCTGATTGTCCCTTTGACTTCTCTTGAGTACCCTGTTAGTGGGTGTCAATGGCCCCATCCCGGACCGCATTATCCACTGTGATGGCGTAAATGTCTGTTCAGCCTGCCATTGTCTCTGTTGAAAACCTACTCTGGGGTCTGTTGTTGCCTGGGGTGTGTCGAACTGCCCTTGCCTGCCTGCGGGGCTCTGAGTCGCGTTTATGATATTGACTCCCTGATCCCCCGCCGCGTTGGAGGCAGAATTGTGCGCGTATATTATTTTGGTTTCCTCCTCCCCCGCCATGAAAGTCTGAGCCATCAACGCCGCCGCTTCCAAAGTCAAGTCCTTCGTCTCAATTAACTTTCGGAAAATCCCCGCATGACCGATGCCCTCAATAAAGAAGTCCCTTAACCTCTCCCCCCTGCAGGAGGCTGGCCAAACGCCGGAGATCCGCAACGAAGTCCGGTATGCTCTGTCCTTCACGACGTCGGTGGGTATAGAATCTGTGTTGGGCCATGTGTATGTTGCTCGCCGGTTTGAGGTGCTCACCGATTAGTTTGCTAAGCTCTTCAAGGGTTTTGTCCGCCGGCTTTTCGGGTGCTAGTAAGTCCTTCATGAGCGCGTAAGTCTTAGGTCTGCAGCTGGTCAGCAGATGGGCCCTTCGCTTGTCAGCCGCTGCATCCCCCAGCCAGTCTTTCATGACAAAGCTTTGCTGGAGCCTCTCAATGAAATCGTCCCAGTCCTGCCCAGTACCGTTCCTCTGTGCTACCGAGGCCATTCTCATGGGTCGTTGATTCCCGTTTCACATCGCAAATATAATGTCCTTACTCAATGGCACAAAACCCACATGAGGCACATTCTATGGACGAGGTCACTCTATGACCTGAACCTTTATTCACAGGACCAAGAAGTGCTGACCCTGCGTGGGACCTCCCTTTATATACCTGGATGACCAGGTAAGGAGTGTCTCCCACAAGTTTACCCCCTGTGGTCAAGGTGTGCATTGCTTAAGTATATACAGTATTGCAGTGGTGTTACATAGAGGTTATATACATGACAGGAGTGAGGGAGAGAGAGAGACTGGGAGAGAGCGAGAGGGAGGGAGAGAGACTGAGAGAAGAAGAAGGGAGAGAGAGAGAGAGACTGGGGGGGGGGAGAGAGAGAGAGAGAGAGAGAGAGAGAGACTTGAGAAGAGAGTGAGAGAGAGAGAGAGAGACTGGGGAGAGAGGGAGAGAAAGAGACTGGGAGACAGAGAGAGAGAGAGACGGGGGGGGGAGAGAGAGAGAGAGAGAGAGAGACTCTTGAGTGAGAGAGAGAGAGAGAGACTGGGGAGAGAGAGAGAGAGAGAGAGAGAGAGAGAGACTGGGTGGGGGGGAGAGAGAGAGACTGGGAGACTGGGAGAGAGAGGGAAGGAGGGAAAGAGACTGAGATAGACGAAAGGAGAGAGACTGGGGAGAGAGAGAGACACAGACTGGGGGATGGAGAGAGAGACTGGGGGAGAGAGAGACTGGGGGAGAGAGAGGGAGAGACTGCGTGTCATGTATTTCATCATCTTGCAATGACTATAAGTATGTAACTCTAACTCATACATACTGTACCTGTACCCTTGTAATGCACACCCTGACCACAGGGAGTGAGCTCCTCACCTGGGCTTCCAGGTATAAAAGGGGAGGTCCCACCCAGGATCAGCACTCTTCAGCCCTGGAAATAAAGTGAAGGTCACAGCGTGACCGTGTCTGATATATCCATGTCTCGTGTGAGTTTATAACAAGGTGCAGAGACACTACATCTGGCGACGAGAATCGGGAATCACCGAACCACGAGGATGGCCACCGGTGGCACAGAGGAACGTTACTGTGTGGGTGAGGACTGGGACGACTTTGTGGAAAGACTCCAGCAGAGCTTTGTCACAAAGGACTGGCTGGAAGCGACAGCGGCTGACAAGCGGAGGGCACATCTACTGACCAGCTGTGGTCCACAGACGTATGCGCTGATGAAAGACCTCGCACCCCAAAAGGCAGTGGACAAGTCCTTCGAAGAGCTCAGCCAGCTGATCAGTGAGCATCTCAAGCCGGCAAGTAGCGTACACATGGCCCGGCACCGGTTCTACTCTCACCGGCGTCGGGAGGGTCAAAACATCTCAGACTTCGTGGTGGAACTGCGGCGTTTGGCCAGTTCTCCGATGCCTGCAAGGGGGAGATGTTAAGGGACTTTTTCATTGAGGGCATTAATCAGGCCGGCATTTTCAGGAAGCTCATAAAGACTAAGGATTTGACTTTAGAAGGGGCAGCGTTGATAGCTCAAACCTTCATGGCAGGGGAAGTGGAGACCAAGCTAATTTATGCACACAGCCCTGGTTTCAATGTTGCGATGAACCAGGGAGTTAATGTTGTAAAAAGGACACAGAACCCCGCAGGCAGGCAAGGGCAATTCGACACCGTCCAGGCAGGCAGGCAAGGGCAATTCGACACCGTCCAGGCAGGCAGGCAAGGGCAATTCAACACCGTCCAGGCAGGCAGGCAAGGGCAATTCGACACCGTCCAGGCAGCAACTAGCTCCAGGGTGGGCCTGCAACAGGGGAAAGGGGATCGGCAATTCACGCCATCACGAGGAACAATGCATCCTGTGATGGGACAATTAACACCCTCCATCAGTGTGCTTAGAAACAGCCAAAAGAGCTATCAGAGAGGAATGCCTGGGAATAGCCCTTTTGTTAACAGCAATCTCAGCTCATGTTGGAGATGTGGGAGCAGACACACTGCAAAAATCTGCAGGTTCCAACTTTACACCTGCAGGATTTGTAATGTCAAGGGACACCTGGCCAGGATGTGCAAAAAGGCAGTAGCGAGGCTAGTCTGCGAGACAGAGGAACCAGGCGAGGGGTCTGAAATGCAGGATGAGGCCTGGGGAACTACCATGGATGCTGAAGTTCAGAGAGTTCATGTGGCTGATGTCCACAGCTCATACACCAAAACGCCACGCATGATGATGAAAGTCTCACTGAATGGCATCTCGGTGCACATGGAGCTGGATACCGGAGCTAGCCAGTCCCTCATGAGCGCCCAACAATTTGAGAGACTATGGCCACACAGAGCTAGCAGGCCCAAATTGAAATGCATTGAGACGCAGTTACGTACGTACACCAAAGAGATCATCCCAGTGCTGGGCAGTGCAAACTTGGTGGTAAC
The DNA here is from genome assembly GCF_044704955.1 of Pristiophorus japonicus. Taxonomy (NCBI): domain Eukaryota; kingdom Metazoa; phylum Chordata; class Chondrichthyes; family Pristiophoridae; genus Pristiophorus; species Pristiophorus japonicus. The sequence goes on from NC_091983.1 coordinate 247,273,056, forward strand.
GCATAAAGGATCACAGAACCGGCTGCCACTCTGGATTGTTCCGGGAAATGGCCCCGTTCTCTTGGGGAGGAGTTGGCTAGCTGAGATAAATTGGAAATGGGGGGATGTGCACGCCATTTCATCCGTGGAGCGAAGTTCATGCTCGCAGGTATTTCAAAAATTCGAGTCACTCTTTCAACCCGGTGTCGGAACGTTCAAGGGCACCAAAGTAGTGATACACATCACTCCGGATGCCAGAGTGGTGCCATACGTGATGCGTGATAAAATTGAAAGTGAACTGGACAGGCTGCTCAGAGAGGGCATGAATTCAGCGACTGGGCAAGTCCCATCGTTCCCGTCCTCAAAGCAGATGGCTCGGTCAGGATTTGTGGCGACTACAAAGCCACCATCAACCGAGTGTCGCTACAAGACCAATACCTGCTCCCGAGAGCAGAGGACCTTTTTGCCACGCTGGCAGGTGGTAAGCTGTTCACGAAGCTGGACCTTACTTCGGCCTACATGACTCAGGAACTGGCTGAAGAATCCAAGTTTCTGACCAACATCACGACACACAAAGGATTATTTGTTTACAATAGGTGCCCGTTTGGCATTCGTTCGGCAGTGGCTATCTTTCAGCGAAACATGGAAAGCTTGCTCAAGTCCATCCCTGGAACGATCGTGTTCCAAGACGACATCCTTATAACGGGTCGAGAGACAGAGGAACACCTCCGCAACCTGGAGGAGGTGCTACACCGATTGGAACGGGTCGGCCTGCGGCTGAAAAAGGCAAAGTGCGTGTTTTTGGCCCCAGAGGTCGAGTTCGTGGGCAGGAGGGTTGCCGCAGACGGGATCCGGCCCACTGAATCAAAAACTGAGGTGATTCGCCGGGCGCCCAGGCCCGGCAACACGTCGGAGTTGCGATCATTCCTGGGACTCTTGAACTATTTTGGGAACTTCCTGCCGAAAGCACATTGTTGGAGCCGTTACACAAGCTGCTCCGTAAAGGTTGTGAATGGTCTTGGGGAGATTGTCAAGAACGGGCTTTCAATAAGGCGAGGAACCTGCTGTGTTCCAACAAACTGTTGACTTTGTATGACCCCTGTAAAAAAACTGGTTTTAACATGCGATGCGTCATCCTACGGGGTTGGGTGTGTTTTGCAGCAGGGTAACGATGATGGCCGACTCCAACCGGTGGCTTACGCCTCCAGGTCGCTCTCCCAGGCAGAGCATGGTCGAGAAGGAGGCACTCGCGTGTGTGTACGGTGTGAAAAAGATGCACCAGTACCTTTTCGGTCGACGGTTCGAGCTAGAGATGGACCACTAGCTGTTAACATCCCTGTTGTCCGACAGCAAGGCTGTCAACGCTAATGCGTCAGCTCGCATACAGCGATGGGCCCTCACGCTGGCTGCGTATGACTACACCATATGGCACCGGCCAGGCACCGAAAATTGCGCTGACGCGCTCAGCAGGCTCCCACTGGCCACCACCGAGGGGGCGTCGGAGCAGAGCGCCGAGATGGTCATGGCCATTGAGGCTTTTGACACTGCGGGCTCCCCCATCACAGCCCGCCAGATCAAACTCTGGACCAACAGGGACCCCCTCCTATCCATGATAAAGAAATGTGTCCTGACTGGGAATTGAGTGCCCGCACACAGGGCGTGCCCCGAGGAAGTCAGGCCGTTTCAGAGACGGATGGATCAACTCTCCGTCCGAGCCGACTGCCTGTTATGGGGCAGCCGGGTAGTGATGCCCCAGAAAGGAAGGGAAGCGTTCATCAGGGAACCCCACAGCGAGCACACTGGCATTGTGTTAATGAAGGCCATTGCCCGGTCACACGTGTGGTGGCCGGGGATTGACTTAGACCTGGAACACTGGGTTCCGCAGGTGCACGACGTGTGCCCAGCTGGGCAATGCCCCCAGGGAGGCTCCACTCAGCCCGTGGCCCTGGCCCACCAGGCCATGGTCACATATTCACATGGACTATGCGGGCCTGTTCATGGGAAAAATGTTTCTGATCATTGTCGATGCATACTCGAAGTGGATCGTGTGCATCATATTGAACTCGTGCATGACATCCATCACTGTGGAGAGTCTGCGTATGGTTTTCGCGACCCGCGGCTTGCCGGACATCCTGGTCAGCGATAATGGCCCGTGTTTTACCAGCCATGAATTCCAGGAGTTTATGTCGGACAATGGGATCAAGCACGTCCGGACAGCACCGTTCAAGCCGGCCTCCAATGGCCAGGTGGAACGGGAGGTCCAAGTCATAAAGCAGGGCATGCTACGCATCCAAGGACCCTCCCTTCAGTATCGCCTATCGCGCCACCTGCTGGCCTACAGGTCCCGGCCGTACTCGCTCACAGGAGTCCCGCCAGCAGAACTCCTCATGAAACGCACGTTCTAGACGTTTCCCTCATTCACCTAGCCCTGGCCGACATTGTTGAGGGCAAGCGCCAGTCCCAAACCGAGCTCCATGATCGAGGCTCAAGGGGGAGGTGTATAGAAATAGATGACCCGGTATTTGTTCTTAACCATGCTTTGGGACCCAAGTGACTTGAGGGCACAGTAATTGGAAAAGAAGGAAACAGGATCATGGTGGTCAGACTAAACAATGGGCAGATATGCCGCAAACACTTGGACCAAGTAAAGACAAGGTTCAGTGCAGATACGGAGGAACCGGAAGAAGAGCATGATGAGATAGCACCCACACCACTGCACGAGCAACAAAGACAGCCCTCAGCATGCACAGTCCCTGCGACCAGCCCGGACAGGCCGGAATCACCTCAAGTGACAGAGATGCGTGCTGAGGCTCAGCCACCAGAGCCACAACTGCGGCGCTCCACGAAAGAGTGTCGACCACCCGATAGACTTAACCTCTGAAACTAAAAGACATAAAGGGGAGGTGATGTCATGTATTTCACCATCTTGCAATGACTATAAGTATGTAACTCTAACTCATGCATACTGTACCTGTACCCTTGTAATGCACACCCTGACCACAGGGAGTGAGCTCCTCACCTGGGCTTCCAGGTATAAAAGGGGAGGTCCCACCCAGGATCAGCACTCTTTAGTCCTGGGAATAAAGTGAAGATCACAGAGTGACCGTGTCTGATATATCCATGCCTCGTGTGAGTTTGTAACAAGGTGCAGAGACGCCACACTGCGGGAAAGAGAGAGAGGGAGAGACTGCGGGAAAGAGAGAGAGGGAGAGACTTGGGGAGAAAGCGAGAGCTAGACTGGAGTGGAGGGAGAGAGAGACAGATTGGGGGGGAGAGAGAGAGAGACTGGGGGAGAGAGGGAGAGAGAGAGACTGGGGAGAGAGAGACGGGGGGAAAGAGAGGGAGAGAGAGAGAGACTGGGGGAGAGAGGGAGAGAGAGAGAGACTGGGGGATAGAGGGAGAGAGAGAGAGACTGGGGGAGAGAGGCTGAGAGAGACTGCGGGAGAGAGAGAGAGAACTGGGGGAGAGAGAGAGAGAGTCTGAGAGAAAGGGAGGGAGAGAGACTGAGAGAGAAGAAGGGAGAGAGACTGGGGGGGGGAGGGAGAGAGAGAGAGAGAAACTAGGGGAGAGAGAGAGACTTGGAGAGAGAGAGACTGGGAGAGAGAGAGACTGGGAGAGAGAGCAAGAGAGAGAGAGAGAGAGAGACTGTGGGGAGAGAGAGAGAGAGAGACTGCGGGGGAGAGAGAAAGAGAGAGAGACTGGGGGGGGGAGAGAGAGAGAGAGAGAGAGAGAGACTGGGGAGAGAGAGGGAGAGAGACTGGGGAGAGACAGAAAGAGAGAGAGAGACAGGGAGAGAGAGAGAGACTGGGGGGGGAGAGAGATACACAGAGACGGAGAGGGAGGAAGAGAGACTGGTAGAGAAAGATTGAGAGAGAGACTGGGGGAGAGAGAGAAAGACTGGGGGAGAGAGAGGAAGGGACTCTGGTAGAGAGGAGAGACTGGAGGGGAGAGAGAGAGAGACTGGGGGAGGGAGAGAGACTGGTGTGGAGAGAGGGACTGGAGAGAAGAGAGAGGGAGAGAGATATTGGAGGAGAGAGAGGGAGAGAGACTGGAGGGGCGGGGGTGGGGAGAGAGAGAGACTGGGGAAAGAGAGGGATAGAGAAGGAGAGACTGGAGGGAAGAGAAAGAGAGAGAGATACTGAAGGGGGAGAGAGAGAGAGAGACTGACTGGGGGAAAGAGAGGGAGAGATAGTAAGAGATCGGAGGGGAGAGAGACTGACTGGGGGAGAGAGAGACTGGAGGGGAGAGAGAGTGGGAGAGACTGGAGGAAGAGAGAGAGAGAGAGAGAGACTGGCAGAGAGGAAGGGACTGGGGTAGAGAGAGGGAGAGACTGGAGGGGAGAGAGAGAGACTGGGGGAGAGGGGGAGGGAGAGACAGGGAGGGAGAGACTGGGGGAGAGAGGGAGAGAGACAGAGACTGGGGGAGTGAGTGAGAGAGAGATTGGAGGGGAGAGAGACAGGAGGGAAGACAGGGAGAGAGACTGGAGGGGAGAGAGCGGGTGAGAGAGACTGGAGGGTAGAAAGAGGAAGAAAGACTGGGGGAAAGAGAGGGAGAGACTGGAGAGGAGAGAGAGAGACTGGAGGGGGAGAGAGAGAGAGAGAGAGAGACTGGGGGAAAGAGAGGATGGAGAGAGTGAGACCCCAGAGGGGAGAGAGAGAGACTGGAGGGGGGAAAGATTAGAGGAAGAGAGGGAGTGGGAGAGACTGGGGGGGAGAGAGAGGGAGAAACTGGGGGAGAGGGAGACTGGAGGGAGAGGGAGACTGGGAGGCTGGGGGAGAGAGGGAGAGACTGTGGGAGAGAAATGGAAAGGGGGAGACTGGGGAAGAGACTGGGGGGAGAGCAAGAGAGACGGAGAGAGAGGGATGAGGGGGGAGAGTGAGAGATTGGGGGAGAGGGAGAGAGAGAGACAGAGTGAGTGGGGGAAGAGGTAAATACTGGGGGAGAGACGGAGGGAGAGACTGGGGATGAGAGAGAAAGAGAGTGGGGGAGAGAGAGAGGGAGAGACTGAGGGGGGGAAGAGAGTGGGAAAGAGGGAGAGACTGGGGGAGAGGGAGAGACTGGAGGAGAGAGAAAGAGAGGGTGGGGGAGAGAGAGGGAGAGACTGGGGGAGAGGGAGAGATTGGGGGAGTGAGAGAGAAAGACTGGGGGAGAGAGAGGGAAAGACGGTGTCATTAATGTACTTTTGGGAACACTAGGCACTAGATGGCGTCACTGTTGGAGGCCATTGGGCTGCACGTATGTGTGTGCAGCCCAATTATAAAAGGCCAGCCATTTTGTATGTGAGTCACTTTGGGCCTTAATAAAGCAGAGCCAAGGTCACACCTCTTCAAATACTCAGTCTAACAGTTATTGCATACACAACATTTGGTGACGAGGCAACAAGAACCTTTGATGCAAAAATGAGCACAATTGGATTGTTGGAGCGATTTGTGGAAGGAGAAGGTTGGGCGGACTTTGTGAGCCCTTTGAGCCAGTTCTTTGTGGCCAACAAAATGGAGGAGGTCGACAATGCAGATCGGCGCCGGGTGGTGTTCCTCGCGGTTTGCGGTCCAAAAATTTATGGTCTGATAAAGAATCTATTCCTGCCTGTGAGTCCAACAGAGAAGACGTATGAAGAATTGTGTACACTGGTACAGAACCACCTTAAGCCAGACGAAGGCATCATCATCACGAGATACAGATTTTACACGCACGTTCGCTCAGAGGGCCAGAATGCAGCGGAATTTGTTGCCGACCTGAGACGTCTAGCGGGACTGTGTAAGTTCGGGGCTGTGTTGGCAGACGTGCTGCGGGACTTCTTTGTAATCGGCATCAACCACGAGGTGATCCTGCGTAAACTACTGGCGGTGGAGACGTTGGACTTGAACAGGGCCATCACGATCGCTCAGTCATGCATGACAACAGATAGAAGTCTAAAGCAGATATCAGTGAAAAATCAAAACTCGGCAAGTGCTGTAAATATGAGCGGCAGAGCGGCACATGGCAGGGCCTACCCGACTGCGTTCACGAAACCTGTGGCTGCCCAAAGTCCGCCAGCGGGAATGCATCCGATTTCTCCGTGTTGGCGTTGTGGGGAAAATTATCGGCACCAGCAGTCCTGATTTAAGCAATATAGTTGCAAAGGCTGTCTGAGAGTGGGGCATCTCCAGCGCAAGTGTCCGCAGATGAGCAAGCGTGCTGCGACACACCACGTGGAGGATGATGGTCAGACTAGCACGGATCCGGATACGCAATCCGAGATACCAGAGGAGGAAGTGTATGGACCTTACTCGTTCCTAACTAAGAGCAAACCGATAATGATCAACGTGAAATTTAATGGGGTGCCGATATCGATGGAACTGGACAAGGGGGCGAGTCAATTGATACTGAGCCAGAGGGCATTCGACAAGCTGTGGGATACCAAGGTTGTGCGGCCCAGACTGAGTCCAGTCAATGCCAAGTTGCACACGGTGATTGGCAGTGCCACAATTAAAATGTATAACGGTGCGGTTCACAAGTTACTGCTATGGATGGTCCCAGGCAATGGCCCAATGTTGTTCAGCAGGAACTGGTTTGAAAAAATCAGATGCGATTGGAATGACATCAAGACGTTGTCGTCAGAGAAAGATACATGTGCCCAAGTACTGAGCAAGTTCTCCTCGCTGTTCGAACCAGGCATCAGCAATTTCACGGGAGCCAAGGTGCAGATCCACGTGGACTCGGCTGCAAGACCCGTCCATCATAAAGCTCGGGCAGTTCCGTACATGATGAGGGAGAAGGTTGAAATCTAACTGGACAGACTCTAGCATGAAGGGATCATATCACCAGTTGAATTTAATGAATGGGCCAGCCCCATTGTTGCTGTGCTGAAAAGTGATGGCACAGTCAGAATATGTGGAGACTACAAGGCTACGATCAACAGGGTTTTGAAACAGGATCAGTACCTGTTACCGAAGGCTGATGACTTGTTTGCAATGCTAGCCAGAGGAAAGTTGTTCACCAAACTCGACTTGACGTCGGCCTACATGACACAGGAGCTGGTCGAGACATCGAAGAGACTTACGTGCATTTAGACGCATAAAGGCCTGTTTATTTATCACAGGTGCCCTTTTGGAATTCGCTTGGCTCCAGCAATATTTCAGAGGAACATGGAGAGTCTACTGAAGTCCGTTCCCAGAACCGTCATGTTCCAAGATGACATACTGATCTCAGGTTGTGACTCCGAGGAACATCTGAACAACCTGGAAGAGGTTCTACATCGTCTGGACAAAGTGGGACTCAGACTGAAATGCTCGAAGTGTGTCTTCATGGCAGCAGAGGTCAAATTCCTGGAGAGGAAAATTACTGCTGACGGCATCAGGCCGATGGACACGAAAACCAAGACCATCAAGAATGCACCCAAGTCGTAGAATGTGACGGAGCTGCATTCGTTCCTGGGTCTACTCAACTACTTCGGTAACTTCCTACCTAAATTGAGCACCTTATTAGAACCACTGCACATGCTGCTAAGAAAAGGCGACAACTGGTTGTGGGGTGTGTCTGAAGACAGAGCTTTTGAGAAAGCCACTAATCTGCTTTGCTCTAACAAGCTGCTGGTACATTATTACCCATGTAAATGTTTAGTATTGGCCTGTGATGCTTCATCATATGGAATTGGTTGCGTACTCCAACAAGCTAATGAGTCGGGTAAACTTCAACCAGTCACGTATGCTTCAAAAAGTTTGTCTAAAGCGGAAAGAGCCTACAGCATGGTAGAGAAAGAAGCACTCGCCTGTATATGGGGTTAGTACCTGTTTGGTCTTCAGTTTGAACTGGAGACAGATCACAAGCCGCTCATTTCACTGTTCTCTGAAAACAAAGGTATCAATACCAATGCATCATTCCGCATCCAGAGTTGGGCACTGACATTATCCACTTATGATTATGTCATTCGCCATAGACCTGGCACCAAGAATTGTGTCGCTGCTTTGAGCCATCTGCCGTTGCCCACACCGGAGGTGGAAACACCACAACCGGCGGACCTATTGTTAGTTATGGATGCTTTTGAGAGTGATATAAAAGGGGTCGGAGGGTCTAGTAAGGAGGAGGAACTGAGGGAAATCCTTATTAGTCGGGAAATTGTGTTGGGGAAATTGATGGGATTGAAGGCCGATAAATCCCCAGGGCCTGATGGACTGCATCCCAGAGTACTTAAGGAGATGGCCTTGGAAATAGTGGATGCATTGACAGTCATTTTCCAACATTCCATTGACTCTGGATCAGTTCCTATGGAGTGGAGGGTAGCCAATGTAACCCCACTTTTTAAAAAAGGAGGGAGAGAGATAACAGGGAATTATAGACCGGTCAGCCTGACATCGGTTGTGGGTAAAATGATGGAATCAATTATTAAGGATGTCATAGCAGTGCATTTGGAAAGAGGTGATATGATAGGTCCAAGTCAGCATGGATTTGTGAAAGGGAAATCATGCTTGACAAATCTTCTGGAATTTTTTGAGGATGTTTCCAGTAGAGTGGACAAGGGAGAACCAGTTGATGTGGTATATTTGGACTTTCAGAAGGCTTTCGACAAGGTCCCACACAAGAGATTAATGTGCAAAGTTAAAGCACATGGGATTGGGGGTAGTGTGCTGACATGGATTGAGAACTGGTTGTCAGACAGGAAGCAAAGAGTAGGAGTAAATGGGGACTTTTCAGAATGGCAGGCAGTGACTAGTGGGGTACCGCAAGGTTTTGTGCTGGGGCCCAGCTGTTTACACTGTACATTAATGATTTAGACGAGGGGATTAAATGTAGTATCTCCAAATTTGCGGGTGGCAGTGTGAGCTGCGAGGAGGATGCTATGAGGCTGCAGAGCGACTTGGATAGGTTAGGTGAGTGGGAAAATGCATGCCAGATGAAGTATAATGTGGATAAATGTGAGGTTATCCACTTTGGTGGTAAAAACAGAGATACAGACTATTATCTGAATGGTGACAGATTAGGAAAAGGGGAGGTGCAAAGAGACCTGGGTGTCATGGTACATCAGTCATTGAAGGTTGGCATGCAGGTACAGCAGGCGGTTAAGAAAGCAAATGGCATGTTGGCCTTCATAGCGAGGGGATTTGAGTACAAGGGCAGGGAGGTGTTGCTACAGTTGTACAGGGCTTTGGTGAGGCCACACCTGGAGTATTGTGTACAGTTTTGGTCTCCTAACCTGAGGAAGGACATTCTTGCTATTGAGGGAGTGCAGCGAAGGTTCACCAGACTGATTCCCAGGATGGCGGGACTGACCTATCAAGAAAGACTGGATCAACTGGGCTTGTATTCACTGGAGTTCAGAAGAATGAGAGGGGACCTCATAGAAACGTTTAAAAATTCTGACGGGTTAGATGCAGGAAGAATGTTCCCAATGTTGGGGAAGTCCAGAACCAGAGGACACAGTCTAAGGATAAGGGGTAAGCCATTTAGGACCGAGATGAGGAGGAATTTCTTCACCCAGAGAGTGGTGAACCTGTGGAATTCTCTACCACAGAAAGTTGTTGAGGCCAATTCACTAAATATATTCAAAAATGAGTTAGATGAAGTCCTTACTACTAGGGGGATCAAGGGGTATGGTGAGAAAGATGGAATGGGGTACTGAAGTTGCATGTTCAGCCATGAACTCATTGAATGGCGGTGCAGGCTAGAAGTGCCGAATGGCCTACTCCTGCACCTATTTTCTATGTTTCTATGAAGGAACCCCTGTCACGGCTCAACAAGTTAAGACCTGGACCAGCCAGGACCCCATTTTATCGGTGGTGAAGAGTTGCATCCTCAAAGGTGATTGGTCTGCCATACCCAAGCAAATGTGCGAGGAGACTAAATCTTACATTCGTCGCAAAGACAAACTGTCTATTCAGTCAGATTGTATACTGTGGGGCAATCATGTTGTTATGCCCAAGAAAGGGAGAGAGAAATTTGTACGTGAGCTACATAGCACACATCCCGGCATTGTAATGATGAAAGCCATCGCCAGGTCTCATGTACGGTGGCCGGGAATTGACTCTGAGCTGGAATTATGTATGCATCAGTACAACACTTGCATGCAGCTCAGCAAAGCACCAGCGCAATCGCTGCTGAGTCTGTGGTCGTGGCCATCCAAACCATGGTCCAGGATCCACATAAACTTTGCAGGTTCCTTCCTGGGGAAGATGTTTTTAGTTGTGGTGGATGCATATTCAAAATGGATACAGTGTATAATCACGTCATCCAGCACATCCACAGCTACCATTGAGAATCTCAGTGTCATGTTCGCGACACATGGTCTGCCTGACATCATTGTTAGCGACAACGGATCGTGCTTCACCAGTCAGGAGTTTCAAGAATTCATGAAACTCAATGGTATCAAACATGTAAGGTCAGCACCGTTCAAACCTGCATCCAATGGGCAAGCAGAACATGCTGTCCAAATCATAAAGCAGAGTATGAAGTGAGTAACCCAAGGGTCACTGCAGACTCACCTGTCATGCATACTGCTTAGTTACAGGACAAGACCACACATGCTGAACTAATGATGAAGAGAGGTCTTACAACCAAGCTATCTCTTGTACACCCTGACTTGAATAATCATGTTGAATATAGAAGACAAGGTCAGCAAGGGTATCGTGATCGCGCAGCTCTGTCACGTGATATTTCTGTAAATGATCCTGTATATGTTCTGAATCATGGTCAGGGTCCCAAGTGGATCGCTGGTACTGTCATGGCTAAGGAGGGCAACAGAATATTTATTGTCAAGCTCAAAAATGGCAAACATGCAGGAAACATATGGATCAGACAAAGCTGCGGCACACAGATGAACCGGAACAGTCGGAGGAAGAGACAATCGACGACCAACCAACCTATCCTCAGTCATCAGTGAATCGGGACTTTCAATCCCTGATACGGCCATTGCCACTCCCACCAGGTCAGCCACCCAGCCACCAGTCACAACAAACTCTGAACACTCACCCAAGGCTGGAGTTGAACTGAGATGGTCAACCCGGGAGCGTAAAACATCGGACCGTCTCAATTTGTAAAAGACTGTTAATATCTTAGAGGCGAGTGTGTGCAGCCCAAGTATAAAGGGCCAGCCATTTTGTGTATTAGTCACTTTGGGCTTTAATAAAGCAGAGCCAAGGTCATATCTCTTGGAGTTAAACAGTACTCAGTCTAACAGTTATTACATCCACAACACTATCTCCCTCCCTCTCTCCAGTGCCCACCCCTCTCTCTCTCCTGTTCCCCCCCACACTCTCTCTCTCTTCTGCCCCTCTCTCTCTCTCTCTCCTCCGCCCTCTCTTTCATGCTCCCCCCTCCCGTTCGTGCTCTCTCTCTCTCACTCCCCCCCCCTCCCATCTCCCACTCTCTCTCTCTCACTCCCCCCCTCTCCCATCTCCCACTCTCTCTCTCCCATCTCCCACTCTCTCTCTCCCATCTCCCACTCTCTCCCCCTGTCACGCTACCCCAGTCGCTCTCTCTTCCTCCCCTCCCTCACTCTCCCCTCTCTCTTCCCTCTCCCACTCTCTTTCCCTCTCACCCCCAGCCTGCTCTCTCTCACACCCCCAGCCTCTCTCTCTCTACCCCAGTCACTTTCTCACCCCTCTCACCCTCCCTCTCTCTCTCCCCCAGTCTCCCCTCCTCTCTCACTCTCCCCTAGTCCCTCCCTCTTTCCCCCAGTCTCTCCCTCTCATTCTCCCCCCCTCTCTATCTCCCCCTCTCCCTCAGTCTCTCCCTCTCCCCCAGTCTCTCCCTCTCCCCCAGTCTCTCCCCCACTCTCTTCCTCTCTCTCACTCCTAGTCTCTCCCTTTCTATCTCTCTTTTTCAGTCTCTCCCTCTCCCTTTCTCCCAATCTCTCCCTTTTCCCCTGTTGAGTATGGAAGAACTCCACAAGACTGAGTACTGTGAGCTAAAACTGATGTGACCTTAGTCTCTTTAATACAACTCCAGCATGCCTTAGCAGCATGGCAGACAACCTTTTATACTCCCTTGCACCAGGTGTGCAGGTGACCCTTGGGCCTCCAACAGTTGCGCCCTCTGGTGGCAAGTCTTACAATGTTTACATACATAACATCACTCCCCCCGAAAGTCTGTGAGACAAATTATTTACAAGTTGAGACGATCCGGGGCCCTACGCTCCCTGGTTGATCGTCTGAGTTCAAACTCTGGCGTGGGTGAGTTGGTCGGACCATTGCTGCACTGCGGCGCAGCTGGTCTGACAGGACTGTTGGGAATGATTGACAGTGAGGTCGATTGCTGGTTGGGTGTGTGTTGGTGAATCGATGATGGTGATGTCCTCTTCAGGTTGTTCCTGGTTGTCGGTGAACTACAGTTTGGCCTGATCCAAATGCTTTCTGCACATTTGTCCATTCAATAATTTGACTATAAACACTCTATTCCCCTCCTTGGCCAAGACAGTGCCAGCAACCCATTTAGGACCATGACCGTAATTCAGGACAAACACAGGGTCGTTAACATCAATGTCACGCGATACAGCCGCGCGATCGTGGTACGTGTTGCCGGTGATGCCGGGTTTCCACATAATCATTAAGATCCGGATGGACTAGGGAGACCCTGGTTTTGAGTGCTCTCTTCATTTCTGCAGGGGGAACCCCAGTGAGCGAGTGGGGTCACGTCCGGTAGCTGAGCAGAACCCGAGGAGCCTTTTGTCATGTGTTTCAAGCTCTGCTTGATAGTTTGGACTGCCCGTTCCACTTGACCGTTGGATGCGGGCTTAAACGGGACAGACCTGACATACTCGATGCCATTGCGGGTCATAAACTCGTTGAATTCCGAGCTGGTGAAACACGGTCCATTGTCACTGACAAGGACGTCGGTTAAGCCACGGGTGGCGAACATAGCTTTCAATGGTGGCAGTGGAAGTGCTGGATGACATGATTATGCATTCAATCCATTTAGAGTAAGCATCCACTACAACTAAAAACATCTTTCCGAGAAAGGGGCCAGCAAAATCTACGTGGATCCTTGACATAGAAACATAGAAAATAGATGCAGGTGTAGGCCATTCTGCCCTTCGAGCCTGCACCACCATTCAATATCATGGCTGATCATTCCCTCGTTACCCCTTTCCTGCTTTCTCTCCATACCCCTTGATCCCCTTAGCCGTAAGGGCCATATCTAACTCCCTCTTGAATATATCCAATGAACTGACAGATAATAAATTGCAAATACTTGTACTACCTACCCTTGAGGAAGGTGCAATTGGAGCAACAAATGCTGGATCAAAAAGTTCATTGTATCCGAGTTAAACCTGCCATGTGCAGCTCCGTTTGCTTGATACCTGTTTGTTTCCAAAAAATGACTCAAACTCAGCTCAAAGAGGAAATGCTGCACTTCACAATTCCAGATGACAACCCCTTGCCCTACTCAGGATTTGCAGTATTAAAGGAAAGTAATTTCCATTCCTTTAACTGTGCTGTATATCTCAGGTGATGTCAGGAGCCCTCTTTCTTGGTTGAAGAATCTACGCCTTCCTCCCACTGACACAAGGACGCAGCCCCCAGCTCGCTATACTGCCTGAATGCCTCTCGTTTCTTGCCCACCAGAATTAGATCCATGACTAGATGTAGCGCTTCAGATTGATCATGACAGTCTTCCACTTCATTACAACAGTGTGTCCCCCAATTCGGGTGGTGGTGGGAGGGGAAGTTTACCTTCAGTCTCAGCTCCAGCATCGATCTATCCCGCAGGCAGTATTTCAATTGGTATACTTTATGTGAAACCTGTTGCTGAACAATTCTGTCAATGCGTGGAGATATCTTCGACAAGCACACGTGCATTTCATGGTCAATGTCCACCCTGCCTTGGGTTTTCATTGACATCATTGCTGAGATTCCAGGTTCACACAAGTAGGTTGTACTAAATGGGAGCAACACTTTCAGTGCTGCAGAAGAAGCAGTCCTTTATTCATCAGAGCATTCACACCAAAATGTCTCCAGTGGCAATTCACTGAACTTGGCTCCAAGGGAGCTGTTGGACCATGGTTTGGAGGGCCATGACCACAGACTCAATGGAGCCTCCCTTGGTGCATTGCTCAATTGTGAGCACGTGTTGCACTGGGGTACGCATGACTCCAAGTCTGAGTCAATGCCGGGCCACCAAACATGCGACCTGGCTATAGCCTTCATCATGACTATGCCTGGGTGAGTATTGTGTAGGTCGCATATAAACGTTTCCCTGCCATTTTTTGGCAAAACCACGTGATTACCCCATAAGAGACAACCCGATTGGATGGACATTTCACCTTTGCGTCGGTGAAATGGCTTAATTTCATCTTGCATTTACCCGGGAACGGCCGACCAGCTCCCATTGAGGACGCAACTTTTTACAAGTGATAGCACAGGATCCTGATCTGGCGAGCAGTGACGGGCGACCCATTCGCTCTCAAAAGCATTCATTACCAGAAGCAAGTCTACGGGCTGCGCCATTTCCACCCCGCTAGTGGGCAATTGTAGCTGACTGAGGGCATCAGCACAGTTCTCCGTGCCTGGTCTGTGGCGGATAACAGTCATAGGCGGACAATGTTAGTGCCCATCTTTGGATGCGGGATAAAGCATTGGTCTTTATACCTTTGCTTTCTGAAAACAGCGAAATGAGCGGTTTGTGGTCAGTTTCAAGCTCAAACCGAAGTCCAAATAGGTATTGGTGCATTTTTCTTAACCCCATATACACATGCTAACGCCTCTTTCTCGATCATACTGTAGGCTCTTTCAGCCTGAGACAGACTTCTAGATGCGTATGCAACCGGTTAAAGTTTGCCCGACACATTGGTTTGCTGTAACACACAGCCGACCCCGTACGAAGATGCATCACAAGCTAGCACTAATCGTTTACGCAAGTCAGACAGTATAAGTATCTTATTAGAACAAAGTAGGTTTCTGGCCTTCTCAAAGGCTGTCTCTTGAGATTTACCCCAAACCCAGTCGTCACCCTTACGTAGCAACATGTGCAAAAGTGCTTAACCCGGGTAGAAAATTACCAAAATAGTTGAGGAGTCCCAGGAACGAACGCAGCTCCGTCAAATTCTGTGGTCTGGGTGCATTCTCGATGGCCTCTGTCTTTGAGTCTGTGGGTCTGATGCTGTCTGCCGCAATCTTTCTCCCCAAAAATTTGACCTCTGGTGCCAGGAAAACACACTTGGAGCGTTTCAGCCTGAGTCCCACTCTGACTAGTTGACTTAGAACCTCTTCCAGGTTGTGCAGGTGTTCGGTGGTGTCACGACCGGTGATCGGGATGTTGTCTTGAAACACCACGGTGCGCGGAACCGATTTCAGCAGACTCTGCATGTTCCTCTGGAAGGTGACAGCAGCCAAGCGAATCCCAAAAGGGCACCTGTGGTATATAAACAGTCCTTTGTGTGTGTTGATGCATGTCAATCTTTTCTTAGATTCCACCAGCTCCTGTGTCATGTAGGCGGAGGTTAGGTCTAACTTGGTGAATGACTTTCCCCCTGCTAACGTTGCGAACAGGTCATCCGCCTTGGGTAGCGGGTACTGGTCCTGTAATGAGACTCTGTTGATCGTTGCCTTGTAGTCTCCACTGATTCTGACCGTGCCATCGCTTTACAACACCGGAACAATCGGACTGGCCCACTTGTTGAACTCGACTGGCGATATGGTTCCCTCTCGTTGAAGTCTGTCCAGTTCGATCTCGACTTTCTCCTTCATTATATATGGAACCACTCAAGCCTTGTGATGAACGGGCCTTGCATCGGGGACTAGATGGATCTACACTTTGGCGCCTGTGAAGTTGCCGATGCCTGGTTCAAATAGCGACAGAAACTTGCTCAGCCCTTGGGCGCACGAGGCATCATCCACTGAAGATAGTGCTTTGATGTCGTCCCAGTTCCATCGAATCTTTCCCAGCCAGCTTCTGCCGAATAGCATTGGGCCATCGCTTGGTACAATCCACAGTGATAAATCATGCACAGCTCCATCGTACGATACCTTAACTGCCACACTGCCAATGACTGGTATGAGCTCTTTGGTGTAGGTGCGCAGCTTTGTCTGAATCAGGCTCAGTTTGGGCCTTTATGCCTTGTTGTCCCACAGTTTCTCAAAAGCCTTCTGGCTCATAATTGACTGACTCACCCCCGTGTCCAACTCCATTGATACCGGAATACCGTTCAATTTGACTTTCAGCATAATAGGAGGGCTCTTGGTGGTGAAGGTGTGTACCCCATACACTTCTTCCTCGGGTTGAGTTGCCTCTCTTGTTTGTTCTGCGTGATCTGCGCCGGATCGATCATCCTCTGCCGACTCTGCCACGTGGTGAGTCACAGCACTCTTGCACATTCGCTGGAGGTGCCCCATTGTTTTGCAGCCTTTGCACACGTAGTGCTTGAATCAACATTGATGGGCTCGATGATTACCCCCACAGCGCCAACATGGTGCTAATGGATTTGCATTCACGCCCGATAGCGGACTCTGAGTCATCCTAGGTCTTGCAGCTGCAGGCGTGTAGGCCCTGCCATATGTAGTTCTACCTGCTAGCGACGTTATTTTATGCACAGTACTTGCCGGTGAGCTTCGATGCTGGGAAGATATCTGTCTGGTATTATCGCTCGTGGATATGAATGCCCAGGCTATCGTGATGGCCTTGTTCAGGTCGAGGGATTCGGCGGACAGCAGCTTGCGAAGAATGACCTCGTGGCCGATACCAAGCACAAAAAAGTCCCGCAGCATTTCCCCCAAAAAGCCAGCAAATTCGCAAGTTCCTGCAAGGCGTCTCAGGTTGGCGATGTAACTGGCCACGTCCTGGCTCTCGGAGCAGTGGTGCATGTAGAAGCGATTCCTGGCCATTAAGTTGCTCTACTTCAGCTTGAGGTGGTTCGGAACCAGTGTACACAACTCTGTATATGTCTTCTCCACTGGTTTCTCCAGTGTTAGCAGATTCTTGATGAGGCCGTATATTGTGGACCCACACACGGAGAGGAGAATCGCCCTGCACTTGATCGCTTTATCGTCCCCATCCAGCTCGTTGGCCACGAAGTACTGGTCGAGACGCTCAACGAAGGCTTCCCAATCATCACCCTCTACAAATCTCTCTAAAATACCAACAGCAGCCATGACCGCGTGAAAGTTCTTAATCTGTTACTCATTGCCAATTGTTAATTATGGAAGAACTCCACAAGACTGAGTACTGTGAGCTAAAACTGATGTGACATTAGTCTCTTTAATACAACTCCAGCATGCCTAAGCAGCATGACAGACAACCTTTTATACTCCCTTGCACCAGAAGTGCAGGTGACCCTTGGGCCTCCAACAGTTGCGCCCTCTGGTGGCAAGTCTTACAATGTTTACATACATAACATCACTCCCCCCGAAAGTCTGTGAGACAAATTATTTACAAGTTGAGACGATCCGGGGCCCTACGCTCCCTGGTTGATTGTCTGAGTTCAAACTCTGGCGTGGGTGAGTTGGTCGGACCATTGCTGCACTGCGGCGCAGCTGGTCTGACAGGACTGTTGGGAATGATTGACAGTGAGGTCGATTGCTGGTTGGGTGTGTGTTGGTGAATCGATGATGGTGATGTCCTCTTCAGGTTGTTCCTGGTTGTCGGTGAACTACAGTTTGGCCTGATCCAAATGCTTTCTGCACATTTGTCCATTCAATAATTTGACTATAAACACTCTATTCCCCTCCTTGGCCAAGACAGTGCCAGCAACCCATTTAGGACCATGACCGTAATTCAGGACAAACACAGGGTCGTTAACATCAATGTCACGCGATACAGCCGCGCGATCGTGGTACGTGTTGCCGGTGATGCCGGGTTTCCACATGATCATTAAGATCCGGATGGACTAGGGAGACCCTGGTTTTGAGTGCTCTCTTCATTTCTGCAGGGGGAACCCCAGTGAGCGAGTGGGGTCACGTCCGGTAGCTGAGCAGAACCCGAGGAGCCTTTTGTCATGTGTTTCAAGCTCTGCTTGATAGTTTGGACTGCCCGTTCCACTTGACCGTTGGATGCGGGCTTAAACGGGACAGACCTGACATACTCGATGCCATTGCGGGTCATAAACTCGTTGAATTCTGAGCTGGTGAAACACGGTCCATTGTCACTGACAAGGACGTCGGTTAAGCCATGGGTGGCGAACATAGCTTTCAATGGTGGCAGTGGAAGTGCTGGATGACATGATTATGCATTCAATCCATTTAGAGTAAGCATCCACTACAACTAAAAACATCTTTCCGAGAAAGGGGCCAGCAAAATCTACGTGGATCCTTGACATAGAAACATAGAAAATAGATGCAGGAGTAGGCCATTCTGCCCTTCGAGCCTGCACCACCATTCAATATCATGGCTGATCATTCCCTCGTTACCCCTTTCCTGCTTTCTCTCCATACCCCTTGATCCCCTTAGCCGTAAGGGCCATATCTAACTCCCTCTTGAATATATCCAATGAACTGACAGATAATAAATTGCAAATACTTGTACTACCTACCCTTGAGGAAGGTGCAATTGGAGCAACAAATGCTGGATCAAAAAGTTCATTGTATCCGAGTTAAACCTGCCATGTGCAGCTCCGTTTGCTTGATACCTGTTTGTTTCCAAAAAATGACTCAAACTCAGCTCAAAGAGGAAATGCTGCACTTCACAATTCCAGATGACAACCCCTTGCCCTACTCAGGATTTGCAGTATTAAAGGAAAGTAATTTCCATTCCTTTAACTGTGCTGTATACCTCAGGTGATGTCAGGAGCCCTCTTTCTTGGTTGAAGAATCTACGCCTTCCTCCCACTGACACAAGGACGCAGCCCCCAGCTCGCTATACTGCCTGAATGCCTCTCGTTTCTTGTCCACCAGAATTAGATCCATGACTAGATGTAGCGCTTCAGATTGATCATGACAGTCTTCCACTTCATTACAACAGTGTGTCCCCCAATTCGGGTGGTGGTGGGAGGGGAAGTTTACCTTCAGTCTCAGCTCCAGCATCGATCTATCCCGCAGGCAGTATTTCAATTGGTATACTTTATGTGAAACCTGTTGCTGAACAATTCTGTCAATGCGTGGAGATATCTTCGACAAGCACACGTGCATTTCATGGTCAATGTCCACCCTGCCTTGGGTTTTCATTGACATCATTGCTGAGATTCCAGGTTCACACAAGTAGGTTGTACTAAATGGGAGCAACACTTTCAGTGCTGCAGAAGAAGCAGTCCTTTATTCGTCAGAGCATTCACACCAAAATGTCTCCAGTGGCAATTCACTGAACTTGGCTCCAAGGGAGCTGTTGGACCATGGTTTGGAGGGCCATGACCACAGACTCAATGGAGCCTCCCTTGGTGCATTGCTCAATTGTGAGCACGTGTTGCACTGGGGTACGCATGACTCCAAGTCTGAGTCAATGCCGGGCCACCAAACATGCGACCTGGCTATAGCCTTCATCATGACTATGCCTGGGTGAGTATTGTGTAGGTCGCATATAAACGTTCCCCTGCCATTTTTTGGCAAAACCACATGATTACCCCATAAGAGACAACCCGATTGGATGGACATTTCACCTTTGCGTCGGTGAAATGGCTTAATTTCATCTTGCATTTACCCGGGAACGGCCGACCAGCTCCCATTGAGGACGCAACTTTTTACAAGTGATAGCACAGGATCCTGATCTGGTGAGCAGTGACGGGTGACCTCTCACTCTCAAAAGCATTCATTACCAGAAGCAAGTCTGCGGGCTGCGCCATTTCCACCCCGCTAGTGGGCAATTGTAGCTGACTGAGGGCATCAGCACAGTTCTCCGTGCCTGGTCTGTGGCGGATAACAGTCATAGGCGGACAATGTTAGTGCCCATCTTTGGATGCGGGATAAAGCATTGGTCTTTATACCTTTGCTTTCTGAAAACAGCGAAATGAGCGGTTTGTGGTCAGTTTCAAGCTCAAACCGAAGTCCAAATAGGTATTGGTGCATTTTTCTTAACCCCATATACACATGCTAACGCCTCTTTCTCGATCATACTGTAGGCTCTTTCAGCCTGAGACAGACTTGTAGACGCGTATGCAACCGGTTAAAGTTTGCCCGACACATTGGTTTGCTGTAACACACAGCCGACCCCGTACGAAGATGCATCACAAGCTAGCACTAATCGTTTACGCAAGTCATACAGTATAAGTATCTTATTAGAACAAAGTAGGTTTCTGGCCTCGTCAAAGGCTGTCTCTTGAGATTTAGCCCAAACCCAGTCGTCACCCTTACGTAGCAACATGTGCAACGGTTCCAGCAAAGTGCTTAACCCGGGTAGAAAATTACCAAAATAGTTGAGGAGTCCCAGGAATGAACGCAACTCCGTCACATTCTTGGTCTGGGTGCATTCTTGATGGCCTCTGTCTTTGAGTCTGTGGGTCTGATGCTGTCTGCCGCAATCTTACTCCCCAAAAATTTGATCTCTGGTGCCAGGAAAACACACTTGGAGCGTTTCAGCCTGAGTCCCACTCTGTCTAGTTGACTTAAAACCTCTTCCAGGTTGTGCAGGTGTTCGGTGGTGTCATGACCGGTGATCGGGATGTTGTCTTGAAACACCACGGTGCGCGGAACTGATTTCAGCAGACTCTCCATGTTCCTCTGGAAGGTGACAGCAGCCAAGCGAATCCCAAAAGGGCACCTGTGGTATATAAACAGTCCTTTGTGTGTGTTGATGCATGTCAATCTTTTCTTAGATTCCACCAGCTCCTGTGTCATGTAGGCGGAGGTTAGGTCTAACTTGGTGAATGACTTTCCCCCTGCTAACGTTGCGAACAGGTCATCCGCCTTGGGTAGCGGGTACTGGTCCTGTAATGAGACTCTGTTGATCGTTGCCTTGTAGTCTCCACTGATTCTGACCGTGCCATCGCTTTACAACACCGGAACAATCAGACTGGCCCACTTGTTGAACTCGACTGGCGATATGGTTCCCTCTCGTTGAAGTCTGTCCAGTTCGATCTCGACTTTCTCCTTCATTATATATGGAACCACTCGAGCCTTGTGATGAACGGGCCTTGCATTGGGGACTAGATGGATCTACACTTTGGCACCTGTGAAGTTGCCGATGCCTGGTTCAAATAGCGACAGAAACTTGCTCAGCACTTGGGTGCACGAGGCATCATCCACTGAAGATAGTGCTTTGATGTCGTCCCAGTTCCATCGAATCTTTCCCAGCCAGCTTCTGCCGAATAGCATTGGGCCATCGCTTGGTACAATCCACAGTGATAAATCATGCACAGCTCCATCGTATGATACCTTAACTGCCACACTGCCAATGACTGGTATGAGCTCTTTGGTGTAGGTGCGCAGCTTTGTCTGAATCAGGCTCAGTTTGGGTCTTTATGCCTTGTTGTCCCACAGTTTCTCAAAAGCCTTCTGGCTCATAATTGACTGACTCGCCCCCGTGTCCAACTCCATTGATACCGGAATACCGTTCAATTTGACTTTCAGCATAATAGGAGGGCTCTTGGTGGTGAAGGTGTGTACCCCATACACTTCTGCCTCGGGTTGAGTTGCCTCTCTTGTTTGTTCTGCGTGATCTGTGCCGGATCGATCAACCTCTGCCGACTCTGCCACGTGGTGAGTCACAGCACTCTTGCACATTCGCTGGAGGTGCCCCATTGTTTTGCAGCCTTTGCACACGTAGTGCTTGAATCAACATTGATGGGCTCGATGATTACCCCCGCAGTGCCAACATGGTACTAATGGATTTGCATTCACTCCCGATAGCGGACTCTGAGTCATCCTAGGTCTTGCAGCTGCAGGCGTGTAGGCCCTGCCATATGCAGTTCTGCCTGCTAGCGACGTTATTTTATGCACAGTACTTGCCGGTGAGCTTCGATGCTGGGAAGATATCTGTCTGGTATTATCTCTCGTGGATATGAATGCCTAGGCTATCGTGATGGCCTTGCTCAGGTCGAGGGATTCGGCGGACAGCAGCTTGTGAAGAATGACCTCGTGGCCGATACCAAGCACAAAAAAGTCCCGCAGCATTTCCCCCAAAAAGCCAGCAAATTCGCAAGTTCCTGCAAGGCGTCTCAGGTTGGCGACGTAACTGGCCACGTCCTGGCCCTCGGAGCAGTGGTGCATGTAGAAGCGATTCCTGGCCATTAAGACGCTCTCCTTCGGCTTGAGGTGGTTCCGATCCAGTGTACACAACTCTGTATATGTCTTCTCCACTGGTTTCTCCAGTGTTAGCAGATTCTTGATGAGGCCGTATATTGTGGACCCACACACGGAGAGGAGAATCGCCCTGCGCCTGATCACTTTATCGTCCCCATCCAGCTCGTTGGCCACGAAGTACTGGTCGAGACGCTCAACGAAGGCTTCCCAATCATCACCCTCTACAAATCTCTCTAAAATACCAACAGCAGCCATGACCGCGTGAAAGTTCGTAATCTGTTACTCGTTGCCAATTGTTAATTATGGAAGAACTCCACAAGACTGAGTACTGTGAGCTAAAACTGATGTGACATTAGTCTCTTTAATACAACTCCAGCATGCCTAAGCAGCATGGCAGACAACCTTTTATACTCCCTTGCACCAGGTGTGCAGGTGACCCTTGGGCCTCCAACTGTTACGCCCTCTGGTGGCAAGTCTTACACAGTTACAATGTTTAAATACATAACACCTCCAGTCTCTCTCTGCCCCCCAATCCCTCCCTCTCTATCTCTCACGCCCAGTCTCTCCCACCGAGTCTTACTCTCTTGGCCTCACTCTGCCTCCCCCACTCTCTCTCTCTCACTTTCCCCCTCTCTCTCTCAGCCCCCCATTCTCTCCTCCCGACTCTCTTCCCGCCCCCCCCTCTCTCTCACACACTCCCTCTCTTCCCCGCTCCCCTCACTCTCTCTCCCCCAGTCTACCAACCTCTCTCGCTCTCCCCCGCCTCTCTCGCTCTCCCCGCTCCCCCTCTCTTCCTGTTCCCCCTCTCTCCCCAGTCTCTCTCTCCCTCCCTTCCCCAGTCTCTCCCTCTCATTCACCCGCTCTCTATCTCCCCCTCTCC
Source organism: Pristiophorus japonicus (assembly GCF_044704955.1). NCBI lineage: Eukaryota > Metazoa > Chordata > Chondrichthyes > Pristiophoridae > Pristiophorus > Pristiophorus japonicus. The sequence continues at coordinate 247,295,988 of NC_091983.1, forward strand.
CTCAGTCTCTCCTTCTCTCCCATCTCTCCCTCTTCCCCAGTCTCTCCCTCTCCCCCAGTCTCTCTCCCTCTCCCCCAGTCTCTCCCCCTCGCCCCCAGTCTCTCCCCCTCTCCCCCAGTTTCTCCCCCTCTCCCCCAGTCTCTCCTCCTCTCCCAGAGTCTCTCCCCCTCTCCTCCAGTCTCTTCCCCAGTCTCTCCCCATCTCTCCCCCGTCTCTCTCTCTCCCCCAGTCTCCCCCTCTCCTCCAGTCTCTCCCCCTCTCCTCCAGTCTGTTCCCCTCTCCCCCAGTCTCTCCCCCTCCTCCAGTCTCTCCCCCTCCTCCAGTCTCTCCCCCTCTCCCCCAGTCTCTCCCCCTCTCCCCCAGTCTTTCCCCCTCTCCCCCAGTCTTTCCCCCTCTCCCCCAGTCTCTCCCCCTCTCCTCCCAGTCACTCCCCCGTCTCTCCCCCTCTCCTCCAGTCTCTCCCCCCTCCCCCAGTCTCTCTCTGTCCCCCAGTTTCTCCCTCTCCCCCCAGTCTCTCCCTTTCCCCCCAGTCTCTCGCCCTCTCCCCCAGTCTCTCCCCCTCTCCTCCAGTCTCTCTCTCTGTCCCCCAGTTTCTCCCTCTCTCTAGTCTCTCTCCCCCTCTCCCCAATCTCTCCCTCTCCCCAGTCTCTCCCTCTCCCCCTCTTCCCCAGTCTCTCCCCCAGTCTCTCCCCCCTCCCCCAGTCTCTCCCCCCTCCCCCAGTCTCTCTCTGTCCCCCAGTCTCTCTCTGTCCCCCAGTCTCTCTCTGTCCCCCAGTCTCTCCCCCCTCCCCCAGTCTCTCTCTGGCCCCCAGTCTCTCTCTGTCCCCCAGTCTCTCCCCCCTCCCCCAGTCTCTCTCTGTCCTCCAGTCTCTCCCCCAGTCTCTCTCTGTCCCCCAGTCTCTCTCTGTCCCCCAGTCTCTCCCCCCTCCCCCAATCTCTCTCTGTCCTCCAGTCTCTCCCCCCTCTCCCAGTCTCTCTCTGTCCCCCAGTTTCTCCCTCTCCTCAGTCTCTCCCCCTCTCCCCCAGTCTCTCCCCCTCCCTCCCCCTCTCCCCCCCCTCCCCCAGTCTCTCACCCTCTCCCCCAGTCTCTCACCCTCTCCCCCAGTCTCTCACCCTCTCCCCCAGTCTCTCCCCCTCTCCCCCAGTCTCTCCCCAGTCTCTCCCTGTCCCCCAGTTTCTCCCTCTCCCCAGTTTCTCCCTCTCCCCAGTCTCTCTCCCTCTCCTCCAGTCTCTCTCCCTCTCCTCCAGTCTTTCTCCCTCTCCCCCAGTCTCTCCCCCTCTCCCCCAGTCTCTCCTCCTCTCCCCCAGTCTCTCCCCCTCTCCCCCAGTCTCTCCTCCTCTCCCCCCCCTCTCCCCCAGTCTCTCCCCCTCTCCCCCAGTCTCTCGCCCTCTCCCCCAGTCTCTTGCCCTCTCCCCCAGTCTCTCTCCCCTTCTCCCCCAGTCTCTCCCGCTCCCCCTCTTCCCCCAGTCTCTCTCTCCTCCTCTCTCTCCCAGTCTCTCTCTCTCCACCTCTCTCCCCAGTCTCTCTCCCTCCCCCATCTCTCCCCCTCACTCTCCCCTCTAGTCTCTCTCACTCTCCACCCTCTCTCTCCCCCAGTCTCTCTCTCCCCCAGTCTCTGCCTCTCTCTCTCCCGCTCTCTCTCTCCCTGCTCTCTCTCTCCCCTTCTCCCCCTCTCCCCACTCTCTCTCTCTCCCCCCTCTATCTCTCCCTCTCCCCCAGTCTCTCTCTGTCCCCCAGTTTCTCCCTCTCCCCAGTTTCTCCCTCTCCCCAGTCTCTCTCCCTCTCCCCCAGTCTCTCCCCCTCTCCCCCAGTCTCTCTCCCTCTCCCCCAGTCTCTCTCCCTCTCCCCCAGTCTCTCTCCCTCTCCCCCAGTCTCTCCCCCTCTCCTCCAGTCTCTCCCCCTCTCCCCCAGTCTCTCCCCCTCTCCCCCAGTCTCTCCCCCTCTCCCCCAGTCTCTCCCCCTCTCCCCCAGTCTCTCGCCCTCTCCCCCAGTCTCTCGCCCTCTCCTCCAGTCTCTCTCCCCTTCTCCCCAGTCTCTCCCTCTCCCCCTCTTCCCCCAGTCTCTCTCTCCTCCTCTCTCTCCCAGTCTCTCTCTCTCCACCTCTCTCTCTTCCCAGTCTCTCTCCCTCCCCCATCTCTCCCCCTCACTCTCCCCTCTAGTCTCTCTCACTCTCCACCCTCTCTCTCCCCCAGTCTCTCTCTCTCTCCCAGTCTCTGCCTCTCTCTCTCCCGCTCTCTCTCTCCTTGCTCTCTCTCTCCCCTTCTCCCCCTCTCCCCTCTCTCTCTCTCCCCTCTATCTCTCCCTCTCCCTCTCTCCCCCAGTCTCTCGCTCTCCCTCTCCCCCAGTCTTTCTCTCTCCCCCAGCCTCTCCCTCTCTCTTGTCCTGTTTCTCTATCTCTCACTCTTCCCCAGTCTCTCCCTCTCTCTCCCACAAGTCTCTCCCTCTCTCTCCCCCCAGTCCCTATCTCCCTCCCCCCTCTCTCCCCCAGGCTTTCCCTCTCTCTCTCTCCCTCTCTCCCTCAGTCTCCCCTTTCCATTTCTCTCCCCCAGTCTCGCTCTCTCCCTCTCCCCCAGTCTTTCTCCCTCTCCCCAGTCTCTCCCTCCACCCCCCCAGTCTCTGCCCCTCTTCCCCAGTCTCTCCCCCTCTCCCTCCCCCTCTCCCCCAATCTCTCCCTCTTCCCCCGTCCTGTCTCTCCCCCTCTCCCCCAGTCGCTCTCTATCCCCTCCAGTCTCTTCCTCTCTCACCCCCAGTCTCTCTCTCTCTCTGTTCCCTCCAGTCTCTCTCTCACTCTCCCCTCCAGTCTCTTTTTCTCCTTCTCGTTCCCCACAGTCTCTCTCTCCCTCCCCCAGTCTCTCCCTCTCTCCCGCCCCCCCCCCCCCAAGTCTCTCGCTCTCCCTCCCTCGAGTCTCTTTCTCCCCATCTCTCCCTCTCCCCGTCTCTTCCTTTCTCGCCCCCAGTCTTCCTCTCTCTCCTCCAGTCTCGCCCTTGCCCAGTCTCTCCCTCTCCCTCGCCCAGTCCCTCCTTCGTCATCTCTCCCTCTCCCTCCCCCACAGTCTCTTCCTCTCCCTCCCCCAATCTCTCCCTCTCCCCCCCCCTCTCCCCCAGCCTCTCCCTCTCTCTCGTCCAGTATCTCTCTCTCTCTCACACTCTCCCCCCCCCCAATCTCTCCCTCTCTCTTCCCCAAGTCTCTTCCTCTCTCTCCCTCCAGTCCCTATCTCCCCCCGTTCTCTCTCCCCCAAGTTTTCCCCCTCACTCTCTCTCCAACTCTCCCTCTTTCCCCCCCAATCTCTCCCCCTTTCTGTTTCTCTCCCCCAGTCTCTCTCTCTCCCTCTCCCCCAGTCTCTCCCTCTCCCTCCCTCCATCTCCCCCTCTCTCTCCAGTGTAAAGTCCTGTCCACTCAGTACAGATTCACACGAGGCATGTAGTGAAGTCAAGGTCACTCTGGACCTGCACCTTTATTTCACAGCTCTGGAATTCTGCACTTGCCTGAGACCTGTCTTTATATACTTGTCTCTTGCAAGTGCACCCCTGGTGGTAAGGTATGCTGGTGGTTACAGGTCATATCTTATTACAGTCATGTATAGCATGTTAGGATACAGTTATATATAATAATGTAAGACACATGACATCACCCTCCCCCAAGGTCTTATTGTCTTTATAGGTTCAGTCTCAGGTGGTCTACGCTCTCGCGTGGAGCGTCTGAGTTGTGGTTCAGTTGTTTGCCTTGGTGTCTGTTTTTCTTTGGGTGTGGTTGCTGGTATCTCGCCTGGGCTGTCTGTTTCGATTGGTGTGATTGTTGTTGACTTGCCTGGGCTGTCTGTTGGGATTGCCCTTTCCTCAGGTTGTTCCCTCTGTCTGTCCACCAGGTGTGGTGCGAGTTCCACATTGTAGTCTGCCTCTGGTTCTGCAGTGTTGTTGGTAAATCTGCTTTTGACTTGGTCTACATGCCTCCGGCAGGTTTTGCCATTGTCCATTTGTACTACCAGTAGCCTGTTTCCTTCCTTGCCCATTAATGTCCCTGCAAGCCATTTGGGACCCCTGCCATAGTTTAGTACAAAACACTTTGTCCCCTATCTCATTCCATCTCCCCCTCGAATTTCTGTCATGGTACTCAGTCAGCTTACGCCGCTTTGCCTCAACGATTTCGTGCATGTCTGGGAGGATTAATGAGAGCCTTGTTTTTAAAGTCCTTTTCATCAACAGTTGCGCGGGGGGGATCCCAGTCAGTGAGTGCGGACGAGATCTGTATGCCAGCAGCAGTCGTGACAGGCGACCCTGCAGCGTGGGACCTTGGATTTTAAGCATGCCTTGTTTAATGATTTGCACTGCTCTCTCCGTCTGGCCGTTGGAGGCCGGCTTGAACGGTGCCGTCTTGACGTGATTTATGCCGTGGTCAATTATAAAGTCTTGGAATTCTGCGCTGGTGAAGCACGGACCATTGTCACTGACTAATATGTCAGGGATTCCGTGCGTTGCAAACATGGTTGCGAGGCTCTCCACAGTGGTGGAGGTTGTGCTCGAGTTTAAAATGGTGCATTCGATCCACTTTGAAAATGCATCTACAACTACGAGGAACATTTTGCCCATGAATGGGCCCGCATAGTCTACGTGCACCCGCGACCATGGTTTGGTAGGCCAGGGCCAGGGGCTCAGTGAAGCCTCACTGAGGGCATTACTGAGTTGGGCACAAATGGTGCACCCTCGGACGCAGAGCTCCAGGTCCGCGTCAATACCAGGCCACCAGACGTGGGATCTGGCTATGGCCTTCATGAGAACGCTCCCCGGGTGCTCGCGGTGAAGCTCCCGGACAAATGCCTCTCTGCCTCGCAGAGGCATGACTACTCGGCTGCCCCACATCAGGCAGTCTGCTTGTAGTGATAGCTCATGCATGTGCCTGTGAAAGGGTTTTAATTCCTCGGGGCAGGCATCGCGAGCCTCTGCCCAGTCACCGGTTAGGACACATCTTTTTACTAAGGATAACGTGGGGTCGCTGGCCATTCAGTCTCTGATTTGGCGAGCCGTCATGGGCGAACCTGTGGACTCAAAGGCATTGATTGCCATGACTATCTCACAGTCCTGTTCATCAGACCCTTCCGTGGTCGCCAGGGGTAGCCTGCTGAGCGCGTCGGCACAGTTGTCTGTGCCTGGTCTGTGCCTTATGGTATAGTCGTAGGACGCCAGCATGAGTGCCCACCGTTGAATTCGCGCTGCGGCGTTGGAGTTTATTGTCTTGCTCTCAGATAGGAGGGACGTGAGGGGCTTGTGGTCAGTTTCTAACGCGAACTTGGCCCCGAAAAGGTATTGGTGCATCTTTTTGACACCGTACACGCACACGAGCGCCTCCTTCTCTACCATTCTGTATCCGCACTCCGCCCGCGAAAGTGACCTGGAGGCATAAGCTATGGGTTGTAATTTGCCCGCACTATTGACATGTTGCAAAACGCACCCGACCCCATACGCTGACGCATTGCATGTGAGAACTAACTTTTTACCTGGGTCAAAGAAAGTCAAAACACTGTTGGAACGCAGAAGGTTGCGTGCCTTATTGAAGGTGCGTTCCTGGGCGTCCCCCCAAAACCAATCGCACCCCTTCCTGAGTAGCACGTGGAGAGGCTCCAGCAGCATGCTTAAGTTCTGCATAAAGTTCACAAAGTAATTGAGTATCCCGAGAAAGGCGCGCAGTTCTGAGACATTCCGGGGCCTGGGTGCCAGGCGAATTGCTTTTGTTTTGGACTCTGTTGGGCGGATTCCATCAGCGGCAATCCTTCTGCCCAAAAATTCAACCTCAGATGTGAGAAACAGGCACTTGGATTTCTTGACTCGTAGGCCTATCCGATCCAACCGCTTTAGTACTTCCTCCAAATTACGGAGATGGGAGTCGGTGTCCCTGCCCGTGATAAGTATGTCGTCTTGAAATACAACCGTCCCCAGGATGGACTTGAGCAGACTCTCCATGTTGCGTTGGAATATGGCAGCTGCCGACCTGATGGCGAATGGGCATCAATTGTACATGAAAAGGCCTTGATGTGTGTTGATGGTGGTGAGTAGCTTGAATTCCTCGGTCAATTCTTGCATCATATACGCAGATGTGAGGTCTAATTTTGAGAAAAGTTTACCTCCAGCCAATGTGGCAAATAAGTCCTCCGCTCTGGGCAGCGGGTACTGGTCCTGAAGGGAGACTCTGTTTATGGTAGATTTGTAGTCCCCACAGATTCGTACGGATCCATCAGGCTTCATGACTGGGACAATGGGACTTGCCCAGACGCTAAATTCCACAGGTGATATAATGCCTTCCCGCAGAAGCCTGTCTAGTTCGTGCTCAATCTTTTCCCTCATGTGATGGACCGGTCTAGCATCCTGTGTGATGTAGATTTTGACTTTGGCCCCTTTGAAAGTGCCCACACCTGGCTGAAAGAGATGTTCAAATCGCTTTATCACTGTTGAGCAGGAGTTCCGTTCCTCTAATGACATGGCATGGACATCATCCCATTTCCAGTTTAGTTTTGCCAGCCAGCTTCTCCCCAGCAGTGCTGGGGGGTCTCCGGGGACAATCCACAGGGGAAGTCGGTTCACTATCCCTTTGTGTGTGACAGAGAGCATGGCACTGCCGAGGACTGGTACGATTTCTTTGGTATAGTTCCTTAGTGTGGTGTCGACCCTTGTGAGTTTTGGTCTGTCTCTTTTATGTGGCCACAGTTGTTCAAATTGTTGAGCGCCCATGAGAGATTGACTCACTCCCGTATCCAGCTCCATGTTGACAGATATCCTGTTGAGTAGGACCCTCATCATTATAGGAGGCGTCCTGTTGTAGGAGCAGCGGCCATTGATCGTGTTGACCCGCTGTACACCGATGTCCCGGGTACTGTCCCCACCATCTTCTGGTCCGCTTTCCGACCCATCCGATTAGTTTACCAGCCGAGCTGCCGTTTTTTTGCACATGCGGGCCAAATGCCCTGTATATTCATAATTTCAGCAAACAGCCTGCTGAAATCGACATCCCCTTGCCGAGTGCCCATTCCCACACCTCCAGCACAGACCTGTTCCATTGTTCAAAGTGTTCCCAAAGAATGAGCTGCGTCTGGCTGATCTCTCTTGAGCTTCTCTCAGTTTGTAGTTGATTGCTCGCATTGTGGGTTGATGAGGTGTGAACGGCCGTTCCTATGGCCCTTGATGGCTTCTGCCTGCTGTCAAGAGTCTGTTCTCCTGGTTTTGTCTGTGTGTGGGGGTAGCAGCTTGTTTTGTGCTGTGAACTTCTTGTTCCGATATTTTGTTAGTTGTCGTACCTGCATTGTAAATTAACCTCGTTTCTTCTTCCCCTACCAAGAATGTCTGTGCAACCAGTGCTGCTGCCTCTAAGGTCAGGTTCTTGGTCTCTATGAGCTTTCGGAATATGCCTGCGTGGCCTATTCCTTCAATGAAAAAGTTTCTCAGCATTTCTCTCCTCAGTTCATCGGAGAACTCACAGAAACTAGCCAACCTCCGAAGTTCCGCCACGAAGTCGGGTATGCTCTGGCCCACATAGCGTCTGCAGTTGTAGAACCTGTGTCTGGCCATGTGTAGGCTGCTCGCTGGCTTCAGGTGGTCTCTTACCAGTGTGCTCAATTCTTCAAACGACTTGCTTGCTGGTTTCTCGGGTGCCAACAGATCCTTCATTAAAGCGTATGTTTTCGAGCCACAGCTGGTCAAGAGATGGGCTCTTTCTTGTCTGCCTTATCGTCGTCTAACCAGTCTTTGGTTACAAAGCTTTGCTGGAGCCTTTCTATAAAGTCCTCCCAATTGTCTCCAGCATTGTACTTTTCATCTGATCCGTTGTTCGCCATTCTGTGGATTCTGTAATCCTGTAACCCGTCGCCACTGTAAAGTCCTGTCCCCTCAGTACAGATTCACACGAGGCATGTAGTGAAGTCAAGGTCACTCTGGACCTGCACCTTTATTTCACAGCTCTGGAATGCTGCACTTGCCTGAGACCTGTCCTTATATACCTGTCTCTTGCAAGTGCACCCCTGGTGGTAAGGTATGCTGGTAGTTACAGGTCATAGTTTATTACAGTCATGCATAGCATGTTAGGATACAGTTATATATAATAATGTAAGACACATGACATCCAGTCTCTCCCTCTCCCTCCCTACAGACTCTTTCTCCCCAAGTCTCTCCCCGTCTCTCTCCCCCAGTCTCTCCCACTCCCTCTCTCTCCCCCAATCTCTCCCTCTCTGCCCTCCTGTCTCTCTCTCCCCAGTCTCTCCCTCTCGCTTCCCCAGTTTCGTTCTCTCTATCCCCTCCAGTCTCTCATAGAAATATTGAAACATAGAAAATAGGTGCAAGAGTAGGCCATTCGGCCCCTCGAGCCTGCACCGCCATTCAATAAGATCATGGCTGATCATTCCCTCAGTACCCCTTTCCTGCTTTCTCTCCATACCCCTTGATCCCCTTAGCCATAAGGGCCATATCTATCTCCCTCTTGAATATATCCAATGAACTGGCATCAACAATTCTCTGCGGCAGGGAATTCCATCGGTTAACAACTCTGAGTGAAGAAGTTTCTCCTCATATCAGTCTTAAATGGCCTACCCCTTATCCTAAGACTATGTCCCCTAGTTCTGGACTTCCCCAACATCGGGAACATTCTTCCCGCATCTAACCTGTCCAGTCCCGTCAGAATTGTATATGTTTCTATGAGATCCCCTCATTCTTCTAAACTCCGGTGAATAAAGGCCCAGTTGATCCAGTCTCTCCTCATATGACAGCCCAGCCATCCCTGGAATCAGTCTGGTGAACCTTCGCTGCACTCACTCAATAGCAAGATCGTCCTTCCTCAGATTATGAGACCAAAACTGAACACAGTATTCCAGGTGAGGCCTCACTAAGGCCCTGTACAACTGCAGTAAGACCTCCCCTAGCTATGAAAGCCAACATACCATTTGCCTTCTTCACCGCCTGCTGAACCTGCATGCCCACTTTCAGTGACTGATGAATCATGACACCTAGGTCTCGTTGCACCTCCCCTTTTCCTAATCTGCCGCCATCCAGATAATATTCTGCCTTCGTGTTTTTTCCCCCAAAGTGGATAACTTCACATTTATCCACATTATACTGCATCACCTAACCTGTCCAAGTCACCCTACAGCCTCTTAGCGTCCCCCTCACAGCTCACACCACCATCTAGTTTAGTGTCATCCGCAAACTTGGAGATATTGCACTCAATTCCTTCATCTAAATCATTAATGTATATTGTAAAGAGCTGGGGTCCCAGCACTGAGCCCTGCGGCACTCCACTAGTCACTGCCTGCCATTCTGAAAAAGACACGTTAATCCCGACTCTCTGCTTCCTGTCTGCCAACCAGTTCTCTATCCACGTCAGTACATTACCCCCAATACCATGTGCTTTAATTTTACACAACAATCTCTTGTGCGGGACCTTGTCAAAAGCCTTTTGAAAGTCCAAATACACCACTTCCACTGGTTCTCCCTTGTCCACTCTGCTAGTTACATGCTCAAAAAATTCCAGAAGATTTGTCAAGCATGATTTCCCTTTCATAAATCCATGCTGACTTGAACCGATCCTGTCACTGCTTTCCAAATGCGCTGCTATTTCATCCTTAATGATTGATTCCAACATTTTCCCCACTACTGATGTCAGGCTAACCGGTCTATAATTACCCGTTTTCTCTCTCCCTCCTTTTTTTAAAATTGGTGTTACATTAGGTACCCTCCAGTCCATAGGAACTGATCCAGAGTCAATAGACTTTTGGATAATGATCACCAATGCATCCACTATTTCTTGGGCCACTTCCTTAAGTACTCTGGGATGCAGACAATCAGGCCCCGGGGATTTATCGGCCTTCAATCATGGGGGATTTTAACCTACATATCGATTGGTCAAATCAAATCGCACGGGGTAGCCTGGAGGAGGAATTCATAGAATGCATACGGGATTGTTTCTTAGAACAGTATGTTACAGAACCTACAAGGGAGCAAGCTATCTTAGATCTGGTCCTCTGTAATGAGACAGGAATAATAAACGATCTCCTCGTAAAAGATCCTCTCGGAATGAGTGATCACAGTATGGTTGAATTTGTAATACAGATTGAGGGTGAGGAAGTAGTGTCTCAAATGAGCGTACTATGCTTAAACAAAGGGGACTACAGTGGGATGAGGGCAGAGTTGGCTAAAGTAGACTGGGAACACTGACTAAACGGTGGCACAATTGAGGAACAGTGGAGGACTTTTAAGGAGCTCTTTCATAGTGCTCAATAAAAATATATTCCAATGAAAAAGAAGGGCGGGAAGAGAAGGGATAACCAGCCGTGGATAACCAGGGAAATTAAGGAGAGTATCAAATTAAAAACCAATGTGTATAAGGTGGCCAAGGTTAGTGGGAAAATAGAAGATTGGGAAAATTTTAAACGACAGCAAAGTATGACTAAGAAAGCAATAAAGAAAGGAAAGATAGATTACGAAGGTAAACTTGCGCAAAACATAAAAACGGATAGTAAAAGCTTTTACAGATATATAAAACAGAAAAGAGTGACTAAAGTAAATGTTGGTCCCTTAGAAGATGAGAAGGGGGATTTAATAATGGGAAATGTGGAAATGGCTGAGACCTCAAACAATTATTTTGCTTTGGTCTTCACAGTGGAAGACACAGAAACCATGCCAAAAATTGCTGGTCACAGGAATGTGGGAAGGGAGGACCTGGAGACAATCACTATCACTAGGGGGGTAGTACTGGACAGGCTGATGGGACTCAAGGTAGACTAGTCCCCTGATCCTGATGAAATGCATCCCAGGATATTAAAAGAGATGGCGGAAGTTATAGCAGATGCATTCATTATAATCTACCAAAATTCTCTGGACTCTGGGGAGGTACCAGCGGATTGGAAAGCAGCTAATGTAACGCCTCTGTTTAAAAAAGGGGGCAGACAAAAGGCAGGTAACTATAGGCCGGTTAGTTTAACATCTGTAGTGGGGAAAATGCTTGAAACTATCATTAAGGAAGAAATAGCAGGACATCTAGATAGGAATAATGCAATCAAGCAGACGCAGCATGGATTCATGAAGGGGAAATCATGTTTAACTAATTTACTGGAATTCTTTGAGGATATAACGAGCATGGTGGATAGAGGTGTACCGATGGATGTGGTGTATTTAGATTTTCAAAAGGCATTCGATAAGGTGCCACACAAAAGGTTACTGCAGAAGATAAAGGTACGCGGGGTCAGTGGGAATGTATTAGCATGGATAGAGAATTGGCTGGCTAACAGAAAGCAGAGAATCGGGATAAATGGGTCCTTTTCGGGTTGGAAATCGGTAGTTAGTGGTGTGCCACAGGGATCGGTGCTGGGACCACAACTGTTTACAATATACATAGATGACCTGGAAGAGGGGACAGAGTGTAGTGTAACAAAATTTGCAGATTAGTGGGAAAGCGGGTTGTGTAGAGGACACAGAGAGGCTGCAAAGAGATTTAGATAGGTTAAGCGAATGGGCTAAGGTTTGGCAGATGGAATACAATGTCGGAAAGTGTGAGGTCATCCACCTTGGGGGAAAAAAAACAAAAAAAGAAATACTATTTGAATGGGGAGAAATTACAACATGCTGTGGTGCAGAGGGACCTGGGGGTCCTTGTGCATGAATCCCAAAAAGTTAGTTTGCAGGTGCAGCAGGTAATCAGGAAGGCGAATGGAATGTTGGCCTTCATTGCGAGAGGGATGGAGTACAAAAGCAGGGAGGTCCTTCTGCAACTGCATAGGGTATTGGTGAGGCCGCACCTGGAGTACTGCGTGCAGTTTTGGTCACCTTACTTAAGGAAGAATATACTAGCCTTAGAGGGGGTACAGAGACGATTCACTGGGCTGATTCCAGAGATGAGGGGGTTACCTTATGATGATAGATTGAGTAGACTGGGTCTTTACTCGTTGGAGTTCAGAAGGATGAGGGGTGATCTTATAGAAACATTTAAAATAATGAAAGGGATAGACAAGATAGAGGCGGAGAGGTTGTTTCCACTGGTCGGGGAGACTAGAACTAGGGGGCACAGCCTCAAAATACGGGGGAGCCAATTTAAAACCGAGTTGAGAAGGAATTTCTTCTCCCAGAGGGTTGTGAATCTGTGGAATTCTCTGCCCAAGGAAGCAGTTGAGGCTAGCTCATTGAATGTATTCAAGTCACAGATAGATAGATTTTTAAGCAATAAGGGAATTAAGGGTTATGGGGAGCGGGCGGGTAAGTGGAGCTGAGTCCACGGCCAGATCAGCCATGATCTTGTTGAATGGCGGAGCAGGCTCGAGGGGCTAGATGGCCTACTCCTGTTCCTAATTCTTATGTTCTTATGTTCTTATGTTCAATCCCGTCAATTTCCCTAACACAATTTCCCTCCTGATAAGGATATCCTTCAGTTCCTCCTTCTCACTAGACCTACTGTCCCCTAGTACATTCGGTAGGTTATTTGTGTCTTCCTTTGTGAAGACAGAACCAAAGTATTTGTTCAATTGGTCTGCCATTTCTTTGTTCCCCATTATAAATTCACCTGAATCTGACTGCAAGGGACCTACGTTTGTCTTCACTAATCTTTTTCACTTCACAAATTTATAGAAGCTTTTGCAGTCAGTTTTTATGTTCACTGCAAGCTTCCTTTCATACTCTATTTTCCCCCTCTTAATTAAACCCTTAGTCCTCCTCTGTTGAATTCTAAATTTCTCCCAGTCCTCAGGTTTGTTGCTTTTTCTAGCCAAATTATATGCCTCTTCCTTGGCTTTAACACTATCCTTGATTTCACTTGATAGCCACGGTTGAGCCACTTTCCCCGTTTTATTTTTACTCCAGACAGGGATGTACAGTTGCTGAAGTTCATCCATGTGATCTTTAAATGTTTGCCATTGCTTATCCACCGTCAACCCTTTAAATATCCTTTGCCAGTCTATTCTAGCCAATTCACGCCTCATACCGTCGAAGTTACCTTTCCTTAAGTTCAGGACCCTAGTTTCCGAATTAACTGTGTCACTTTCCAGCTTAATAAAGAATTCTACCATATTACGGTCATTCTTCCCCAAGGGGCCTCGCACAACAAGATTCTCATTACACATCACCCAGTCTAGCATGTCCAGCTCTCTAGTTGGTTCCTCGACATATTGGTCTCGAAAACCATTCCTAATACACTCCAGGAAATCCTCCTCCACCGCATTGCTACCAGTTTGGTTAGCCCAATCAATATGTAGATTGAAGTCGCCCATGATAACTGCACACATCCCTTATTTCTTGTTTGATGCTGTCCCCAACCTCACGACTACTGTTTGGTGGTCTGTACACAACACCCACTAGCGTTTTCTGCCCTTTGGAATTCCGCAACTCTCTCTCGCTCACCTCTCCAGTCTCTCTCTCCTTCTCTTCCCCCCAGTCTCTCTCTCACCCCCAGTCTCTCCCCTCTCTCCCCCACTCACTCTATCTCTCTCCCTCTCCAGAGACAGAGAGAGAAAGAGGAGGAGTGAGAGTGAGAGACTGGGCGAGAGAGAGGGATGGGGCGAGACTGGGGGGGGGGGGAAGAGAGAGGGAGAGATGGAGAGGGGGTAAATATAGAGAGAGAGTGACTGGGGGAGAGAGGGAGAGACGGAGGAGGGGGAGAGACTGGGGGAGAGAGGGAGAGGAGGAGAGAGAGGGGGCGAGACTGGGAGAGAGAGAAAGAGAGAGGGATGGAGAGGGAGAGACTGGGAGAGAGATAGTGGGGTAGAGAGAAAGAGAGGGGAGGGAGAGAGGGGGCATAGTGAGAGGGAGAGACTGGTGAAGAGAGGAAGGGAGAGAGAGAGGAGGGGGAGAGAGATAGTGGGGGAGACTGGGTGAAAGAGAGAAAGAGGGGGTGAGACAGAGGGGGGAGATGGTGTGAGAGAGCCACTGGGGGTGAGAGGGAGGCTGGGGGAAAGTAAGAGAGCGAATCAGAGGTGGAGAGAGAGAGGTGGAGTGAGGGGCCGAAAGACTGAGGGGGGCTGAGAGAGTGAGGGGTACAGAGAGAATGGGTGAGGGAGAGAGTGGGGCCGAGAGAGATGGGGGAGAAGGAAGGGGAGGGAGAGATTGGTGCCAAGATAGAGAGAGACTGGGGTAGAGAGAAAGAGAGCCAGAGACTGGGTGAAGAGAGATGGAGAGGGAGAGACTGGCGGGGGGGTGGGGGGAGGTGAGAAGGAGGAGGAAAGCCTGCGGGGAGAAAGTCCCTATGAACAGTGAACAATGAATGAAAGGTAAAGAGCACCCAGCCCAACCAGTCCACCCCACACAACTGCGAAAGCCCTTATACTGAAACATTCTACACTCCACCCCAACCGGAGCCATGTGATCCCCTGGGAGAGGCAAAAAAAGGTTAGTAAAGACAAACGTAGGTCGCCTGCAGTCAGAATCAGGGGAAGTCATAACGGGGAACAAAGAAATGGCAGACCAATTGAACAAGTACTTTGGTTCAGTATTCACTGAGGAGGACACAAACAACCTTCCGGATATAAAAGGGGTCAGAGGGTCCAGTAAGGAGGAGGAACTGAGGGAAATCCTTATTAGTCGAGAAATTGTGTTGGGGAAATTAATGGTATTGAAGGCCGATAAATCCCCAGGGCCTGATGGACTGCATCCCAGAGTACTTAAGGAGGTGGCCTTGGAAATAGCGGATGCATTGACAGTCATTTTCCAACATTCCATTGACTCTGGATCAGTTCCTATCGAGTGGAGGGTAGCCAATGTAACCCCACTTTTTAAAAAAGGAGGGAGAGAGAAAACACGGAATTATAGACCGGTAAGCCTGACATCGGTAGTGGGTAAGATGATGGAATCAATTATTAAGGATGTCATAGCAGCGCATTTGGAAAGAGGTGACATGATAGGTCCAAGTCAACATGGATTTGTGAAAGAGAAATCATGCATGACAAATCTTCTAGAATTTTTTGAGGATGTTTTCATTAGAGTGGACAAGGGAGAACCAGTTGATGTGGTATATTTGGACTTTCAGAAGGCTTTCGACAAGGTCCCACACAAGAGATTAATGTGCAAAGTTAAAGCACATGGGATTGGGGGTAGTGTGCTGACATGGATTGAGAACTGGTTGTCAGACAGGAAGCAAAGAGTAGGAGTAAATGGGCACTTTTCAGAATGGCAGGCGGTGACTAGTGGGGTACCGCAAGGTTCTGTGCTGGGGCCCCAGCTGTTTACAATGTACATTAATGATTTAGACGAGGGGATTAAATGTAGTATCTTCAAATTTGCGGATGACACTAAGTTAGGTGGCAGTGTGAGCTGCGAGGAGGATGCTATGAGGTTGCAGAACGGCTTGGATAGGTTAGGTGAGTGGGCAAATACATGGCAGATGAAGTATAATGTGGATAAATGTGAGGTTATCCACTTTGGTGGTAAAAACAGAGAGACAGACTATTATCTGAATGGTGACAGATTAAGAAAAGAGGAGGTGCAACGAGACCTGGGTGTCATGGTACATCAGTCATTGAAGGTTGGCATGCAGGTACAGCAGGCGGTTAAGAAAGCAAATTGCATGTTGGCCTTCATAGCGAGGGGATTTGAGTACAGGGGCAGGGAGGTGTTGCTACAGTTGTACAGGGCATTGGTGAGGCCACACCTGGAGTATTGTGTACAGGTTTGGTCTCCTAACCTGAGGAAGGACATTCTTGCTATTGAGGGAGTGCAGCGAAGGTTCACCAGACTGATTCCCAGGATGGCGGGACTGATCTATCAAGAAAGACTGGATCAACTGGGCTTGTATTCACTGGAGTTCAGAATAATGAGAGGGGACCTCATAGAAACGTTTAAAAATTCTGATGGGTTTAGACAGGTTAGATGCAGGAAGAATGTTCCCAATGTTGGGGAAGTCCAGAACCAGGGGTCACAGTCTAAGGATAAGGAGTAAGCCATTTAGGACCGAGATGAGGAGGAACTTCTTCACCCAGGGAGTGGTGAACCTGTGGAATTCTCTACCACAGAAAGTTGTTGAGGCCAATTCACTAAATATATTCAAAAAAGGAGTTAGATGTAGTCCTTACTACTAGGGGGATCAAGGGGCATGGCGAGAAGGCAGGAATGGGGTACTGAAGTTGCATGTTCAGCCATGAACTCATTGAATGGCGGTGCAGGCTAGAAGGGCCGAATGGCCTACTCCTGCACCTATTTTCTATGTTTCTATGTTTCTAAAACCAGGTAAAAACTTAGCTTAGTAAAATTGGCTTTCCCCCAGTTGAGAACTTTTATTCCTGCTCTATATTTGTCCTTTTCCATAACTACCCTAAATCTAACTGAATTATGATCACTAGCACCAAAATACTCTCCCACTGATACCACTTCCACCTGCCCAGCTTCATTCCCTAAAACTAAGTCCAGAACCACCCCCTCCCTTGTTGGGCTTGCTACATACTGGCTAAAAAAGTTCTCCTGAATGCATTTTAGGAATTCTGCTCCCTCTATACCTTTCACACTAATTCTATTCCAGTTAATATTAGGGTAGTTGAAGTCCCCCACTATTACTGCCCTATAGTTTTTGCACTTCTCAGAAATTTGCCTACATATGTGCCCTTCTATCTCCCTCTCACTGTTTGTGGGTCTATAGTACACTCCCAGCAGTGTGATCGCCCCTTCTTTGTTCTTCAATTCAACCCATATGGCCTTGTTTGATGACCCCTCCAACATATCATCCCTTCGCACAGCTGTAATTGTTTCTTTAATTAATACTGTGACCCCCCCCCTCCTTTTTTACCCCCCTCTCTATCCTGTCTGAAAACCCTGTAACCAGGAATGTTGAGCTGCCATACCTGCCCCTCTTTCAGCCATGTCTCAGTAATAGCTATAATATCATACTCCCTAGTGTCTATCTGTGCTCTCAGCTCATCTGCCTTATTACCTGTACTCTTTGTATTAAAGTATGTACCATTTAGCAGTGCAAACTCCCTTGTTGTCTATTTTCTAGCCTTTGTTTCCTCTGTCTTCCAAATTCACTTTGTAATTTTCTGCTTTCCAATGTCTGCTTTGCTTCTCTCCCTTCTGAATCTATTCTCAAATTCCCATCCCCCTGCTGAGCTAGTTTAAACCCTCCCCAACAGCAGTAGCAACACCCCCACCCCTCTCTCCCCAGGCGAGGATATTGGTTCCGGCTCTGTTGAGGTGCAACCTGTCTGGCTTGTACAGGTCCCACTTCCCCCAGAAACAGTCCCAATGACTCATGAATCTCAAGCTCTCCCTCCTGCACTATCTCTCCTATTTCTGTACTCACTAGCACATGGCACCAGGAATAATTCGGAGGTTACTACCTTTTGAGGTCCTGCTTTTTAATCTCTCTCCTAGCTCCCCAAAATCTGCCTGCAGGACCTCATCTCTCTTTCTACCTATGTCATTGGTACCGATATGGACACGACATCTGGCTGTTCACCCTCCCCCCTTAGAA
Source organism: Pristiophorus japonicus (assembly GCF_044704955.1). Classification (NCBI taxonomy): domain Eukaryota; kingdom Metazoa; phylum Chordata; class Chondrichthyes; family Pristiophoridae; genus Pristiophorus; species Pristiophorus japonicus. The sequence goes on from NC_091983.1 coordinate 247,313,402, forward strand.
TGTACTGCAGCAGCTGTGATATCCTTGACCTTGGCACCAGGGAGACAACATACCATCCTGGAATCACGTCTGCCGCCGCAGAAACGCCTGTCTGCTCCTCTAACTATCGAATCCCCGACCACTATAGCTCTTCCATTCTTCTTCCCCGACTCCGTGCAGCTGAGCCACCCGTGGTGTCGTGGACATGGCTCTGGCTGCACTCCCCCCCAGTACTCAGAATAGAATACTGTTCCTCCTCTTCTGTCTTCCTCTTATTCTGAGACTATGCTCCCTAGTTCTAGATTCTCCCACGAGGGGTAATATCCTCTCTGCATCTACCCTGTCGAGCCCCCTCAGAATCTTATATGTTTCAATAAGATCACCTCTCATTCTGCCAAATTCCAATGAGTATAGCCCCAACCTGCTCAACTTTTCTTCATACGATAACCCCTTCATCTCAGGAATCAACCTCGTGAACCTTCTCTGAACAGCCTCCAATACAAGTACATCCCTCCTTAAATAAGGAGACCAAAACTCTACGCAATACTCCAGGTGTGGCCTCACCAATACCTTGTACAGTTGTAGCAGGACTTCTCTGCTTTTATACTCTATCCCCCTTGCAATAAAGGTCAACATTTGCCTTCCTGATTACTTGCTGTACCTGCATATTAACTTTTTGTGATTCGTGTACAAGGAACCCAAGATCTCCCTGTACCACCGCATTTTGTAATCTCTCACCATTTAAATAATAATTCGCCTTTTTAGTTTTCTTACGAAATGGATAACCTCACATTTCCCCACATTATACTCCATCTGCCAAATTTTTGTCCACTCACTGAACCTATCTATATCCCTTTGCAGATTCTTTGTGTTCTCCTCACAATCTGCTTTCCCACCTATCTTTGTATCAGCAGCAAATTTGGCTACATTACACTCAGTCCCTTCATCCAAGTCATTAATATAGATTGTAAATAGTTGAGAACCCAGCATCGATCCCTGCGACACCCCACTAGTTACAGTTTGCCAACCAGAAAATTAACCATTTATCCCGACTCTGTTTTTTGTTAGTTAGCCAATCCTCTATCCATGCTAATATATTACCCCCAATCCTGTGAGCTTTTATCTTGTGCAGTAACCTTTTATGTGACACCTTATCGAATGCCTTTTGTAAATCCAAATACACAACATTTACTGGTTTCCCCTTATCCACCCTGCTCATTACATCCTCAAGGAATTTAGCAAATTTGTCAAACATGATTTCCCTTTGGTTTGATTGTATTATGATTTTCTAATGTCCTGCTACTGTTTCCTTAATAATGGACTCCAGCATTTTTGAACGACAGACTCACTGGTCTATAGTTTCCTGCTTTCTGTCTCGCTCGTTTCTTAAATGGGGCGTTACATTTGCGGTTTTCCAATCCACTGAGACCGCTCCAGAATCCAAGGAATTTTGCTAGGCTACAACCAATGCATCCACTATCTCTGCAGCCACTTCTTTTAAGACCCGAGGATGTAAGCCATCAGGTCCAGGGGACTTGTCCAGCATTAGACCCATCAGTTTGCCTAGTACTTTTTCTCAAATGACAGTGATTGTTTTAAGAACCCCCTCCCTATAGCTCCTTGATTATCAATTATTGGGATGTTTTTAGTGTCTCCGACTGTGACACTCCCTTTCCACTCCAGACAGCACCAACCCTCGTTCGAAATACTGCTAATCCGACATTGTTGCACTCCCTCAGTACTGCCCCTCCAACAGTGCAGCACTTCCTCGGTGCTGCCCCTCCAACAGTGCAGCACTCCCTCAGTACTGCCCCTCCGACAGTGCAGCACTCCCTCAGTACTGCCCCTCCGACAGTGCAGCACTCCCTCAGTACTGCCCCTCCAACAGTGCAGCACTTCCTCGGTGCTGCCCCTCCAACAGTGCAGCACTCCCTCAGTACTGCCCCTCCGACAGTGCAGCACTCCCTCAGTACTGCCCCTCCAACAGTGCAGCACTTCCTCGGTGCTGCCCCTCCAACAGTGCAGCACTTCCTCGGTGCTGCCCCTCCAACAGTGCAGCACTCGTTCAGTGCAGCCCCTCCGACAGTGCAGCACTCCCTCAGTACTGCCCCTCCGACAGTGCAGCACTCCCTCAGTACTGCCCCTCCGACAGTGCAGCACTCCCTCAGTACTGCCCCTCCGACAGTGCAGCACTCCCTCAGTACTGCCCCTCCGACAGTGCAGCACTCCCTCAGTACTGCCCCTCCGACAGTGCAGCACTCCCTCAGTACTGCCCCTCCGACAGTGCAGCACTCCCTCAGTACTGCCCCTCCGACAGTGCAGTACTCCCTCAGTACTGCCCCTCCGACAGTGCAGCACTCCCTCAGTACAGTCCCGCCGATAGTGCAGCACTCCCTCAGTACAGTCCCTCCGACAGTGCAGCGCTCCCTCAGTACTGCCCCTCCGACAGTGCAGCACTCCCTCAGTGCAGCCCCTCCGACAGTGCAGCGCTCCCTCAGTACTGCCCCTCTGACAGTGTAGCACTCCCTCAGTACTGCCCCTCTGACAGTGCAGCGCTCCCTCAGTGCAGCCCCTCCGACAGTGCAGCACTCCTTCAGTACAGTCCCTCCGACAGTGCAGCACTTCCTCGGTGCTGCCCCTCCAACAGTGCAGCACTCCCTCAGTACTGCCCCTCCGACAGTGCAGCACTCCCTCAGTACTGCCCCTCCAACAGTGCAGCACTTCCTCGGTGCTGCCCCTCCAACAGTGCAGCACTTCCTCGGTGCTGCCCCTCCAACAGTGCAGCACTCGTTCAGTGCAGCCCCTCCGACAGTGCAGCACTCCCTCAGTACTGCCCCTCCAACAGTGCAGCACTTCCTCGGTGCTGCCCCTCCAACAGTGCAGCACTCCCTCAGTACTGCCCCTCCGACAGTGCAGCACTCCCTCAGTACTGCCCCTCCGACAGTGCAGCACTCCCTCAGTACTGCCCCTCCGACAGTGCAGCACTCCCTCAGTACTGCCCCTCCGACAGTGCAGTACTCCCTCAGTACTGCCCCTCCGACAGTGCAGCACTCCCTCAGTACAGTCCCGCCGATAGTGCAGCACTCCCTCAGTACAGTCCCTCCGACAGTGTAGCACTCCCTCAGTACTGCCCCTCTGACAGTGCAGCGCTCCCTCAGTGCAGCCCCTCCGACAGTGCAGCACTCCTTCAGTACAATCCAACCGACAGTGCAGCACTCCCTCGGTGCTGCCCCTCCAACAGTGCAGCACTCGTTCAGTGCAGCACTCGTTCAGTGCAGCCCCTCCGACAGTGCAGCACTCCCTCAGTACAGTCCCTCCGACAGTGCAGCACTCTCTCAGTACTGCCCCTCCGACAGTGCAGCACTCCCTCAGTACTGCCCCTCCGACAGTGCAGCACTCCCTCAGTACAGCCCCTCCGACAGTGCAGCACTCCCTCAGTACTGCACCTCCGACAGTGCAGCACTCCCTCAGTACAGTCCCTCCGACAGTGCAGCACTCCTTCAGTACAATCCATCCGACAGTGCAGCACTCCCTCAGTACTGCCCCTCTGACAGTACAGTGCTCCCTCAGTACTGCCCCTCTGACAGTGTAGCACTCCCTCAGTACTGCCCCTCTGACAGTGCAGCGCTCCCTCAGTACTGCCCCTCTGACAGTGTAGCACTCCCTCAGTACTGCCCCTCTGACAGTACAGTGCTCCCTCAGTACTGCCCCTCTGACAGTGTAGCACTCCCTCAGTACTGCCCCTCTGACAGTGCAGCACTCCCTCAGTACTGCCCCTCTGACAGTGTAGCACTCCCTCAGTACTGCCCCTCTGACAGTGCAGCGCTTCCTCAGTACTGCCCCTCTGACAGTGCAGCGCTCCCTCAGTACTGCCCCTCTGACAGTGCAGCGCTCCCTCAGTACTGCCCCTCTGACAGTGTAGCACTCCCTCAGTACTGCCCCTCTGACAGTGCAGCGCTCCCTCAGTACTGCCCCTCTGACAGTGCAGCATTCCCTCAGTACTGCCCCTCTGACAGTGTAGCATTCCCTCAGTACTGCCCCTCTGACAGTGCAGCACTCCCTCAGTACTGCCCCTCTGACAGTGCAGCGCTCCCTCAGTACTGCCCCTCCGAAAGTGCAGCATTTCCTCAGTCCTGCCCCTTCAACAATGCAGCACTCCCTCAGTATTGCCCCTCTGACAGTGCAGCACTCTCTCAGTATTTCCCCTCTGACAGTGCAGCACTCCCTCAGTACTGCCCCTCAGACGGTGCATTGCTCCTTCAGCACTGCAGTGTCACCCGAGTCGGACTTGAACTTACAACTTTCTACTAGCCATTGTGCCACAGATGACACTTTATCGAGGATTAGCGTGCCTGGGCTGGCATGGACAATGTCCATTTGGGTGAGCAAGTACCAGAGAGTGACTGGCACATGTGCGAGCGCGGAGTCTGGACATCCAGCAGACGAGGGGAGACCTTGAGGAACGAGGATAAAACCAGGCCTGTTTGTGGCCAGGCTGAATGTGGCTGGACATTGCCCCCCAGTGGACAGGCCTTGCCATGAATCATGGCCTTTTACAGCACAGAAGGACCCATTCACCTGTACCTGTACCTGTACTGTCCCTCTGCACAATGTGCCCCCAGCCCCATTCACAGACCTCGTCACTTGCCCTTTTTAATGCTTTCTTCACAAATGTTTCTCCACTTCCCTTTATAGATTCTGCTGCCATCACTGTTTCTGCAGCGGCTTTGGTCTCCCAGGCAAACCCTCGGGTAAGGGAACCTTCTCCTGACCTCACCCTGACGGACCAATTTACCACCTCCAGTTACCCACTGGGGGGGGGGCACTGTCGGTGGGGGGGGGGGGGGGCACTGTGGGTGGGGGAGTGGGGGGGGGGGCACTGTCGGTAGGGGAGTGGGGGGGGGGGCACTGTGGGTGGGGGAGTGGGGGGGGGGCACTGTCGGTAGGGGAGTGGGGGGGGCACTGTGGGTGGGGGAGTGGGGGGGGGCACTGTCGGTAGGGGAGTGGGGGGGCACTGTCGGTAGGGGAGAGGGGGGGGGCACTGTCGGTAGG